>NW_006922415.1:155198-171238 GCF_000298275.1 Orycteropus afer afer
TATATATATATATATATATATATATATACTTTGCTGGTTTTTGTGTTTCTCTATAGAACCCAATCCAACACATACATATCTTTAGAAGATAACTTAGAAATTTAAATGCTAAAGTCTTATAAAGGAGGCTAGACTAATGACAAAAGAAGAAAAACATATCTCACAATAATGTTGGCTGTTGTTGTTGTTGTTGGGTGCCATTGAGTCATCTCCAACTCATAGTACAGCAGAAAGAAACACTGCCTGGTCCTGTGCCAGCCTCAAATTCCTTGCTATACCTGAGCCCATTGTTGCAGCCACTGTGTCAACTCACCTCCTTGAGGACCTTCACATTTTTCATTGACCCTCCACTTTACTAAGTATGATATCCTTTTCCAGAACATGGTCCCTTCTGAGAACTTGACCAAAGTAGGTGAGATGAAGTTTGGACATTCTCACTTCCAAGGAGCACTCCAGTTGCACTTCTTCAGGACAGATTTGTTAGATCTTTTAACAGTTCATGGAACATTCAGTATTCTTCACCAACATCACAACTCAATAGCATCAACTCTTCCTTAGTCTTCCTTGTTCATTCTCCAGCTCTCACAAGCATATGAGGCAATTGTAAATACCATGGTGTAGGTTAGGCACACCTTAGTCTTCAAGGAGACATCTTTGCTCTTCAGCACTTTGAAGAGGTCTTTTGTACCAGGTTTATCCAATGCAGTATGTTGTCTGATGCCTTGACTGTTGTTGCTTCTATTGGTGCTGATTGTAGAACCAGTATGAAGTCTTTGACAGCTTTAGTCTTCCTTTCATTTGTCATGATGCTGCATATTGGTCCAGTTGTAAGGATTTTTTTGTTTTCTTTCTATTGAAGTGTGATCCATCTTGCAGACTGTAGTCATCAATCTTCATCAGTAAGTGCTTCAAGACATCGTCTCGTTCATCAAGCAAAGTTGTGTCATCAGCATATTGCAGGTTGTTAATGAGTCTTCCTCCAATCCTGCCATGTTCTTCTTCATATAGTCCAGCTTCTCAGATTATTTTTTCAGCATACAGATTGAATAAGTATGGTGAAAGGATAGAACCCTGACACACTCCCTTCCTGATTTTAAATGATGCAGTATACCCTGGCTCTGTTGGAGTGACAGGTTCCCAGTCTATGTACAAGTTCCTCATGAGTATAATTGAGTGTTCTGGAATTTCTATTCTTCTCAATGTTATGTGTAATTTGTTTTGATCCACAGAATCAAATGGTTTTGCATAGTCAATAAAACACAAGTAAACATCTTTCTGGTATTCTTTGCTTTCAGCCAAGATCTAGCTGACATCATTTCTGGATGTTCTCTTTCAAAATACTGCTACAACAGTTTTTGAATTATCATCAGTAAGATTTTACTTGCATGTGATATTAATAATGTTGTTCGATAATTTCCACATTTTATGGGATCATCTTTCTTTGGAATGGGTACATATATGGATTTCTTCTCTTTCAACATATTTCCTGTAGAATCTTTCAATATCGCAACTCGAAGATTAATTTTTTTCCTCAGTTCTTTCAGCTTGAGAAATGCCAAGCGTATTCTTCCCTTTTGATTTTCTAACTCCAAGTCTTTTCACATTTCATTATAATAATTGACTTTGTCTTCTCAAGCTGCTCTTTGAAATCATCTGTTCAGCTCTTTTATCTTGTCAATTCTTCCATTTGCTTTAGCTATTCTCCTACTAGGGTAAGTTTCAGAGTCTCTTCAGACATCCATTTTGGTCTTTCTTTCCTGTCTTTTTAATGACCTCTTGCTTTCTTCATGCTTGATGTTCTTGATGTCATCCCACAATTCCTCTAGTTTCCAGTCTTGGTGTTCAACACATCAAATTTATTCTTATATGGTCTCTAAATTCAGGATGGATATTATCAAGGTGATATTTTGGCTCTCATGGACTAGTTTTAATTATCTTCAGCTGCAATTTGAACTTGCACATGAGCAGTTGATGGACTATTCCACAATTAACTCCTAGCCTTGTTTTGGCTGAAGATATTGAGCTTCTCCATTGCCTCTTTCCACAGATGTAGTTCATATGGCAGAGTCCACATGTATAGCCGCCATTTGTGTGTTGAAGAAAATGTACTTGCAATGAATTAGTCATTGGTCTTGCAAAATTCTATCATAATGTTGGTAGATGCCATCAAGTCACTTTTAACTAATAGCAACCCTGTGTACAATAGAATGAATCACTGCCCGGTCATGTGCCCTCCTCACAATATTTGTTCTGTTTCAGCCAAACATTGCAGCCACTGTGTCAATTCATCTCATTGATGATCTTCTTTTTCACTTACCCTCTACTTTACCTATCATGATATCTTTCTACAGGGACTGGTCCCTTCTGAAGATATTACCAGTGTATGAGAGGTGAAGTCTGTCTATTCTCATTTCCAATGATCATTCTGGCTGTACATATTCAAGATAAATTTGTTCATTCTCCTAGTAGTTCAGGCTACATTCAATATTCTTCACAAACATCACAATTAAAATAAATATAATATTCTATACTCTTTCTTATTCACTATCTAGCTCTTGCATACATATAAGGTTATTACAAAGACTTTGGCTTTGGTCAGGTGCACCTTAGTCTTCAAAGTGACAAAAGTTGGTTTCAAACATTTTAAAAAGGTCTTTTGCAGCAGATTTGCTCAATGCAGTATGTATTTTGATTTCCTGAGTACGGCTTCCATGGACATTCATGGTGGATCTAAGTGAAATGAAATTCATGACAACTGCAATCATTTCTCCATTTCATCATGATGTTGCTTATTGCTCCAGTTATGAGGATTTTTGTTTTCTTTATATTGAGATGCAATCCATACTGAAGGCTATAGTCTTTGATCTTCATCAGTAAGTGTTTGAAGTCTTCTTTACTGTCATCAAACAAAGTTGTGTCATCTGCATATCACAGGTTGTTAATGAATCTTCCTCAAATCCTGGTGCCATATTCTTCTTCACATACTCCAGCTTCTTGGATTATTTGCTCATCATACAGGTTGAATAAGTATGGCGAAAGGATAGAACCATGACACACACCTTTCCTGATTTTAAATCATGCGATATTCCTTTGTTTTATTTGAACAATTATCTTTTGGTATATGTACAGGGTCCTCATGAGTACAATCAAATGCTCTGGAATTCCAATTCCTTGCAATGTTATCCATAATTTGCTATGATCCAGACAGTAGAATGCAATTGCATAGTTAATAAAACACAGATAAACATATTTCTGGTATTTACTTTCAGTCAAGATCCATCTGATATCAGCAAAGACATCCCTCATTCTACACTCTCTTATGAATCTGGCTTGAGTTTCTGGCAGTTCTCTGTCAATACATCAAAATACTGCTGAAACTGGGGGGTTTTGTTTTGTTTTATATCTTCAGCAAAATTTTATTTGTCTTTAAATTCAGGTCAGATATATTCAAAGTCATATATTTGTTCCGATGGACTTGTTTTAATTTTCCTCAGCTTCAACATAACTTACATATGGGCAATTGTTGTGTCATATTAATATTGTTTCATAATTTCCCCATTGTTTTGATCATCTTTCTTGGACTGAGCACACATCTAGATGTCTTCCTGTCAGTTGGGCAGGTAGTTGTCTTACAAATTTCTTGGCCTAGACAAATGAATGCCTCCAGAGCTGCTTCTTTTTGTTTAAACATCTCAATGGGCATTCTGTAATTCCTAGAGCCTTGCTTTTGGCCAATTACTTCAGTGTAACTTGGACTTCTTCCTTCAATACCATCTGTTCTTGATCATATGCTAACTCAAAATGGTTGAACGTAAGCAAATTATTTTTGGTACAATGAGTCAGTGTATTCCTTCCACCTTCTTTTGATACCTTCTGCATCACTCAATATTTTGCCCACAGAATTCTTCAATATCACATCTTGAGGCTTGAATTTTTTCTTAAGTTCTTTCAGATTCTGAAATGCCTACCATGGTCTTTGATTTTCTAACTCCAGTTATTTCATTATAATACTTTGTTTTGTTTTGTCAAAGTGCCATTAGAAATTTTAAGTTTGTTACTTTCACTACATCATTTCTTTTCCATTCACTTTAGTTACTCTCCAAGAGAAAGCTTCTAAGTCTCTTTTGAAATACATTTTGGTCTTCTCTTCTTTTCCTGTCTTTTTAATGATATTTTGTTTTCTCCTTGTACAATGTCTTTCATGTCATCCCACAACTTGGCTCATCTTCAGTCATTGGTGCTCAGTACATCAAATCTACTCTGTAGATGGTCTTTAAATTAAGGTACTATATATTCAAGGTCATATTTTGGCTCTCATGGACTTGTTTTAATTTTATTAAGCTTCAATATAAACTTGCCTATGAGCAATAGATGGTTATTGAACTTCTGTATTACCTCTTTCCACAGATATAGTCAGTTTGATTTGTATGTACTCCATCTGGGGAGGCCTACATGCATAGTCACCATTTATGTTTTTGAGGAAAGATGTTTGCAATGAGTATGCCATTGGGTGTGCAAAATTCTATCATGTTATCTCTGTAATTTCTGTCACTAAGGCCATATATTCCAGCTACCAATGTTCCTTCTTTGTTTCAAATTTTGCATCTTGATTGCATGTTTGGTCAATTTCAGACTGCAGAAGTTGTTGATATTCTTCAGTTTCTTCATCTTTGGCTTTAGCAGTTGGTATGTAAATTTGAATGATCATAGTACTAACTCATTTTCCTTCTAGGTGTATGGATATTGTCTTATCACTAACGGGATTGTACTTTAGGATACATCTTGAAATGTTCTTTTTAAGATGAATGTGATGTCGTTCCTCTTCAATTTGTCATTCATGGCATAGTAGACCACATGTTTGTCTGATTCAAAATGGCCAATACAAGTGCATTTTAGCTCTTTAATTCCTATGATACTGATCTTTATGTATCCTGATGCATTTCTGACAGCTTGCAATATTCCTAGATTCATTCCACATTTTGATTATTAATGGATGTTTTCAGCTATTTCTTGTCATTTTAAGTCATGGCACATGAGCAAATGAAGATCCAGAAAGCTTTGCTCCATTCATGTTTTTAAGGTTGACTTCTCTCCCCAAGTCATATTTCAAGTGCCTTCCATTCTGAAGGGCTCATCTTCTGGCACTATATGAGACAATATTTCCCTGCTGTTCATACACTTTTCAGAGGCTAATATTTTCAGATTTGGACCTGCTCATGTCTTCCTAATCTGTTTTGGTCTCAAATCTTTGCTGAAACCTGTCCACCACAGATGACTCTGATGTTAGTTGAAATATCTGTGGCATAGCTTTCAGCATCACAGCAACACACAAGCCACTACAGTATGGCAAACTGACTAAAGAATAGTACTCTCAACAGTAATAGGAATCATGATTTCTTATTATATATTTACCCATAAATTGGGTTTGTTTGTTTGTTTATTTATTTATTTATTTTTCACCTGATCAATGTAAATTCCTACTTTTAATTCTTGTGCTTCACACAATTCAGATTCCATTTACAAAGACTCATGGCTTTGTTTGACATGCTATGTGGAGGAAAAATATATGATGATTTATTCCTTTATTTTATTTTTATCATTATCTTTAATGGCATAACAAATGTCTCCATAGTTTAATTCAATTATTAAACTGTGGCTCACTGGTTAAACTACAAATACAACGAAATATGGTAAAATAAATTGATCATAGCAAGTCATTACAAATAAATGGTTCCCTGTTTCTTCCACATAAACTAAGTTGCAAAAGACAATAGTTTAGAACTCGCCACAGGAGGGAAAGGAAAAGGAAAATGAACAAATTAGATGACAACAGCAGGGTTTCCAATAGGAGGTGAACAGAGAATAAGGCTTTTATGTTTGTTTTAAAGTTTATACATTTCAAAAGAAGAGTTCAATTTAATCAGGGATTTCCCAAAATGTCTTTTGCCAGGAAATTATTTTCCTAACTGAATAATGGCTTCTAAACAGTTTTTTTTTTCTTTTCTTTTTCTGATTGTACATTAACTTAAACTGTAGGCTTATTATCATCAAAATTGAAGTCTGTCAGATAAAGGCACCTGAAGCTATATACATTCAATAACTAGATTTGAACTTAGGTGAAATCAGCTGAAAGAAAATATGTACTTATAGAATGTTAAAAGATAACTTCTAAAAAATCAGGCATTCATTACATTTTTTATGAAGTTGGGGATGATGTTTGTAGTTACTGTAGTTAGGTGCTGTCCAGTCAGCTCCAATTCATAGTGACCCTATGTACAATAGAAGGAAATACTGCCCAGTCCTGTGCTATCCTCACAGGTCATTGTTGTAGCTGCTGTGTCAACCCATCTTGTTGAGAGTCTTCCCGTTTTTCACCAACACTCTACTTTACCATGCATGATATCTTTCTCCAGGGACCAGTCCTTTCTGACAACATGACAAAAATAGGTGAGACAAAGTCTACCCATTCTTACTTCTAAGGAACATTCTGGCTACACTTCTTCCAGGACAAATTTCTTCATTCTTCTGGTAGTCCATGGTATTTTCAATATTCTTTCCTAATATAACAGTTCAAAGGCATCAACTCTTCTTCAGCCTTCCTTCTTCATTGTCCAGCTTTCACCTGCATATGAAGTGATTGAAAATACCATGGTTTGGCTTAAGGGCACTTTAGTCTTCAAAGTGACATGTTGGCTCCTTAACCCTTTAAAGAGGTCTTTTGCAGCAGATTTACCCAGTTCAGTATGATGTCTGATTTCTTATCTGCTGCTTCCATTGGTGCTGATTATGGATCCAAGTAAAATGAAATCCCAGACAATTTCTATCTTTTCTCCATTTATTGAGATGTTGCTTATTGGGCCAGTTTGAGGATTTTTATTTTCCTTATGTTGAGGAATACTCCAAACTGAAACTGTAGTCTTTAATCATCATCAGTAGTGCTTCAAGTCACTTTCTCTTTTAGCAAGCAAGGTGGTGTCATCTGCATATTACAGGTTGATAATGGGTCTTTCTCCAATTCTGATGCTATGTTCTTCATACAGTCCAGCTTCTTGGATTATTTGTTCAACATACAGATTAAATAAGCATGGTGAAATGATACAGCCTTGACGCTCACTCTTCCTGATTTTAAACCATGTAGTGTCCCCTTGTTTTGTTCACAGGACACCCTCCTACTCTATGTACAGTTTCCTCATGAGAACAATGAAATTTTCTGGAATTCTCATTCTTCTCAATGTCATCTATAATTTGTTATGATTCACGGAGTTAAGTGTCTTTACATGGTCAATGAAACACAGGTAGACATCCTTCTGTTATTCTTTGCTTTCAGCTAAGATCCACCTAACATCAGTAATGATATGCCTCATCCTGCATCCTCTTCTGAATCCAGCTTGAATTTCTAGAAGTTCTCTGTCAATATACTGCTGTAAACATTTTTAAATTATCTTCAGCAAAATTTTAGGTGCATGTGGTATTATTGATATTGTCTCATAATATCCACATATTGTTCGGTCATCTTTCTTTGGAATGGGCACAAATATCAATCTCTTCTACTCAGTTGGCCAGTTACCTGTTTTCCAGGGTTTTTTTTTTTTTTTTTTTTTGGCATTCAAAGAGTAAGCACCTCTAGTGCACATCTGTTTGTTGAAAATTTCAGTTGATATTCTCTCAACTGCTGGAGCTTTGTTTTTCACAAATTCCTTCATTGCAGCTTTGTCTTCATCCTGAAATAATACATCAGTTCTTAATTTTATGTTACCTCCTGAAATGGTTGAATGTCTACCAATTCTTTTTGGGACACTGACTCTGTGTATGCCTCTCATCTTCTTTTTATACTTCCTGCATTTTTCAAAATTTTGTCCATAGAATCTTTCACTCTTGCAACTCAAGACTTGGATTTTTTTTCAGTTATTTCAGCTTGAGAAATTTTGAGCATGTTAACCACTTTTAGTTTTCTAACAGCAGTTGTTTGCACTTCTCATTGTAACACTTTACTTTGTTGTCTGGGCAGCCCTTGAAACCTTTTGTTTAGCTACTTTATTTATTTCATAATTTCTTTCATTCATATTAGTTACTCTACATTCAATAGCAAGTTTCAGAGTGTCCTGTCATGTCCATTTTGGTCTTTTATCTTTTTTTGTTTTTTTAATGACCTTTTGCTTTCTTCACACACAATGTTCTTGATATTATCATACAACTCATCTGGTCTTGAGTTATTGGTGTCCAGTTTGTCAAATCTGTTCTTCAGATGGTCTCTAAATTCAGGTGGAATATAATCAAGGTCAAATTTTGGCTCGCATAGGGTCACTTTAATTTTCTTCAGCTTCAACTTGAATTTGCATATGAACAATTGATCGTCTGTTCCACATTCAAGTCCTGACCTTGTTCTGACATTATATTGAGCTTCTCTATCATCTCTTTCTGCTGATGTAGTAGATCTGACTCATGTGTATTTCACCTGGAAAGATCCATGTGTATAGTCACTGTTTATGTTTTTGAAAAAGTTATTTGCAATGAATAAGGCATTGGTCCTGAAAAATTCTATCATGCAATCTCCAGCATCATTTCTAGCACCAAGGCCATATTTTTCAACAATTAAAATATGACTGGGGAAGGGCTGCCTCCTCACATTAGACCTGACCTTAATGATGTGGATGGAATAAAGCTTTGGGGCACTCCATTTGCTTATTTGGCATGACTTCTTTGTTTACAACTTTTGCATTCCAATCACCAGTGATAATCAACACACCCTGATTACATGTTTGGTCAATTTCAGACTGCAGATGTTGGTAAGCATATTCAATTTCCTTATCTTTGGCTTTGGTGTTTGGTGCATAAATTTGAATAATAGTAGTACTAACTGGTCTTCCTTGTAGCATTTGGATATTATCCTATCACTGCAGCATTGTACTTCAGGATAGATTTTGAAACATTCCTTTTCAATTTGTCATTCCTGGCATAGTGTATCATATGGTTGTCATAGTGTATCATAATGGCCCAAACCAGTCCATTTCAGCTTACTAATGCCTAAGCTATTTATCTTTATGCATTCCATTTCAGTTTTGACAACTTCCAGTTTTCCTAGATTCATACTTCATACATTCCATGTTCAATCATTAATAGATTTTGGCAGCTATTTCTTTTCATTTTGAGTCATGCCAAATAAGCAAATGGAGTGCCCCAAAGCTTTATTCCATCCACATCATTAAGGTCAGATCTAATGTAAGGAAGCAGCCCTTCCCCAGTCATATTTTAACTGTCTTCTGCCCTGAGGGGGTCATCATCTGGCACTATATTGGACAATGTTTCAGAGCTATTCATAATGCTTTCCAGTAACATATCAGACAGTGTCTCACTGCTATTCATAAGGTTTTCACTGGCCAATTCTTTGAGAAGTGGATGGTCCCTTCCTTCTTCCAAATCTGTCTTAGTCTGGAAGATTCCCTGAAACCTTTCCACCATGGGTGACTATGCTGGTCTCTGAAATACCAGTGACAAAGCCTCCAGCCTCACACAAACAGGCAAGCCACCATAGTACAACAAACTGACAGACCATTGATGGCAGAGTCTTATTATTTAGTGAAAATATTGTTTACCAGGCTCACATGTTCTTGGCCTTCAAAAGCAAGAATCACTATGTTTGCTTACTTAGTGGTTAACCAGTAAAAAATAATTGCTATAACTTTGCCATTCACAGGTTTTCATTAACAGAGTAAATGCAGAACACAGATATGTTTCAATTAGCATAGTAAATGCAGAATTTTCAGGATGTGTTTCATTTCTATTATGCAATATATTTACTACATTGATAACTCCATAATTTATACATGAGAAGAATCTTAATCAATGTGACAGGGTGAACAAAGCTGGAAAAATCATGATAGTTTAACTGCACTGAGTTTAGAAACTATTTCTGCTATTTTAGTTAATTAAAAAGCACATATGTGAACTAGATTGTTTCTTATATGGGAAAAGCTACAGATGTGCTTGAAAGGTCGAGGACCCATTTGAAAGCTGTCTGTATTGATAGAGTAGCTAGCACTCTTGCAAAGGCATAAGAATCCAAATTATTTGTAAGCAGGTTCTCATTAACTTGCAAAATATCAAGAGAATCCCATGTAAACACACACACACACACACACACACACATACACACAAATGCCTGAATAAAATACTGCAAATAATGATCATGATAAAAAGGTCAATTAAAGCACAAGAAACTTAAGCCCATGGCCATTGAGTTGATTCCAAAAAATTATAGGACAGAGTATAACTGCCTCCAAAGGGTTTCCAAGACAGTTAATCTTTACAGAAGCCTCCTGCCTCATCTCTCTTCCACAGAATGGCTGGTGGGTTCAAATCTCCAACCATTTGGTTAACAGCTTAATGCTTTAACCACTGCATCATGCAGCAGGAAACTAAACCTCAGGCATGGAAAGTTTCCCTCCTAATTAGGAATCTAATTAGATAATAATCATGGTCTACTGTACCAGGAATGACAGACTGAAGAGGAATGGTGTCTAGTTCATCATCAAAAAGAACATTTCAAAATTTATCCTGAAGTTTAATGATATCTATGACAAGATAAGATCCATATGCCTACAAGGAATAACAGGTAATGCTACTGTTTTTGCAATTTATGCACAAACTAATAAAGCCAGATATGAAGAAATTGAAGATGTGTTTACCAACTTCTGGAGCCTGAAATTGACCAAAACTGAAACAATATGTGTTTGTGATGACTGATAACTGGAATGCAAAAATTGGAGACAAAAAAAGAAGCATCAGTAGTTAGAATATGTTGTTGTTGTTGTTTTTATGTGCCTTCGAATCAGACCCGACTCATAGCGACCACTCCTTGGGTTTCCAAGTCAGTATCACTATGAAAGTAGATTGCTCCATGTTCCTTCTGAGGAGTGGCTGGTGGGTTTGAACCACCAGCCTTCTGGTTAGCAGTCAAGTGCTTTAGGCATGTTAGAATATATGGCCTTTGAAATGACACTGGAGCACACATGATAGAATTTTTCAAGACCAATGACGAATTCATTGCAAATACCTGTTTTCTTTTATTTTCTTTTAATTGTGATTTGGGTGAAAATTTCAGAGCAAATTCACTTTCCATAGAGCAGTTCACATACACTTTGTCTCATGACATTGACTACAATTTACCACAATGCAACAGCTCCCCTCCCACTTCCTCATGATAGTTACCTCTTCCCTGTGTACATCCCTTCATGTGCTCATGCCTCCTTAGCTGTCACCCTGTGCATAAACAGCACTTCTTTCTCCCATGATTGTTCTCTCTAAGGACTGTATCTACCTCAGATAAATATTCAACTACTATGCCTGTCTTTTGTTTGTCTGGAAGCCCCAGGTGTGGGCTCAATTCCAGACCTGAAGGGCAGCTAGAGGCCATAGTTTCAGTGGTTCCACCAGGCTCTATCAGACCAGCAAACCTGATACCCCTCATTTTTCTTTTTTCCAAATCATTTTGAGTTTTGTTTCACATTGTTCTCCCCCTCTATTCAGGATCTTCTACATAGATCCCCTCCAAGTGGTTGACAGTGGTAGCCAGGCACCATCTAGCTCTTCTGGTCTCATTGTCATATAGGCTGAGGATCACATGGTGTACCAGTTGCTACGACTAATTATTTCCATGAATCTTTGGTTTTCTTCATTCTTCTTTGCTCTGGACGAGGAGAGACCCATTATTGCATCAAGATGACTGCTTACAAACTTTTAATACCCCAGTCGCTACTTGACAAAGTAGGAAGTGGAACAATGTTTTGTGTAGTATGTTATGCTAATTGAGTTTGATATCCCCTGAGACTATGGTCCTGAGCCCACAGGTTCAACTACTCGGTCCCTGTGGGTAGCTGGCTGTGATTACGAAATAACTACAATCTTCTCCCTTGTCAGCTAAATACCTGTTTTCAATAATATAAATGGTAACTATACATGTAGGCTGTGACAAATGGAACTCAGGAATCAGATTAATGACATTTGTGGAAAGATACTCTAGAGAAGCTGAATATCAATCAAACAGGATGAGGGATTGACTGTGAAGTAGACCATCAATTTCTCATGTGTAAGTTTAAGTGGAAGCTGAGGAAAATTAAAACCAGTCCATGAGAACAAAAATTCAAACTTCAGTATATCCCTACTAAATTTAAAGACCATCTGAAGGATATATTTGATGCATTGAATAGCAATGAATGACTGAAGACCAGAAGAGATGTGGAATGACATCAAAAATATCAGATGTGAGGAAAACAAAATGTAGTTAAAGAAGAAAAGACTAAAGTTTCAGAAGATACTCTGAAACTTGCTCTTGACCAGAAAGTAGCTAAAGCAAATGGAAGAAATGATGAAATAAAAGATCTGAATAGAAAATATCAAAGGATAGCTCAAAAAGATTAAAGTTTTTTAATGAAATGTACAAAGATCAAAAGACAGGAAAATTGTCAGCATATTTAACCTAGTGGAAATGAAGAAAAAAAATCAAGTCTCAAATTCTAATACTGAAAGATTCAATAAGCCAAATATTGAACAATGTGGAAAGCATAAAAAGATGGAAAGAATACACAGTCACTCTACCACAAATAGTTGGTCAACTTTCAATCTTTTCAGGAGATATTATATAATCAAGAATCAATGATTCTGAAGGAAGAAATTCAAGCTGCACTGAAGGAATTGGAGAACAAGCCTCCAGGAACTGACTGAATACCCATTGAGATGTCTCAACAAATGGATGCTGCACTGCAGACTCACTCATCAATGCCAAGAAATTTGGAAGAGAGCTCCCTGAGCACCTGACTGGAAGAGACCCAAATTTGTTCTCATTCCAAAGAAAGGTGATGAAACAGAATGCAGAAATTATTGAACAATATCATTAATATCACATGAAAGAAAAAAAAATTGCTGAATATAATTTTAAAAAGTTAGCAGTAGTACAACAGGGAAGTGCTGAAAATTCAAGCTAGATTCAGAAGCAAACTTGGAAAAAGGGTATGGTGGTTATGTTTTTGTGTCAACTTGGCTGGGCCTCGTTGAGTGGCTGGGTAGCTGGTGGTAGTTATTCCTCATGATGAGAGTGGCAATCAACTCCATGGTGGGATCTACCACAAGCGGCTTAGTTGTTGCTTAAGGGATGTGGTCTGCTTCCCATATATAAGAAGCAGCTTTGGGAATGGTCTCTAGCTTATGGCATGATTGGACCCTGCATGTAGCTGTGTTGTTGTTCAGCAATCTGCCATGCTCTGTCGAGCTTGGGGCTTACAATGAACTTAAGTTAATGGCTTGCCACGTGGTTTAGTAATATCAGGACTGTACCATTTTATTTATTTAGTTATCCTCAGCAGCCAGCATCTGTCTAAGGGAAGAATCCCCTCTAGCTCCAGTGGGCTGAGAACAGGAGGCAGAGCTGGATCCCAAGATTGAGGGTCTTTCACCCAGCCCCTAGAGCCTGGCACTTGAACTCTGACTTCTAGTCTCCCAAACTGTAAGAGAATAAATTCCCGTTTGTTAAAACCATCCCATTTGTGGTATATTCTTGTCAGAGTGGCACTAGGTAACCACAGCAAAAAGACATCATTGCTGATGTCAGATGGATCTTGGCTGAAAGCAAAGAAAACCAGAAATATGTTTACCTGTGTTTTAATCACTATGTAAAGGTATTTGACTGTAGTATCATAACAAATTATGGATAACATCATGAAGAATGAGAATTCCAGAATTGTTAATTGTGCTCACAAGGAACCTGTACATAGACCAAGAGGCAATTGTTTGAACAAAACAAGGGGATACAGCATGGTTTAAAATAAGGAAGGTTGTGCGCCAGGGTTGCATTCTCTCATCATACTCATTCAAGCTGGACTATATGAAGAACTCGACTTCAAGATTGGTGGAAGACTAATTAACAACCTTTGATATGCAGATGACATAACCTTGCTTCCTGAAAGAGAAGATGACTTGAAGCACTTACTGATGAAGATTGAAGACTACAATCTGCAGTATGGAATACACCTCTCCATAAAGGAAACAAAAATCCTCACATATGGAGCAATAAACAGCATCATGATAAATGGAGAAGAGTTTGAAGTTGCCAAAGATTTAATATTAAATGGATTCACAATCAACACCCATGGAAGCAGAGGTCAAGAAATCAGATATCCTATTGCACTGAGCAAATCTTCAGCAAAAGACCTCTTTAAAGTGTTGAAGAGCAAAGATGTCACTTTGAAGACTAAGGTGTGCCTCATTCAAGCCATGGTATTTTCAATCACCTCATATGCATGTGAAAGCTGGACAATGAATAAGGAAGACCAAAGAAGAGTTGGTGCTTTTGAGTTGTGGTTTTGGTGAAGAAACTGAAAGTACCATGGACTGCCAGGATAAACAAATCAATCCTGGAAAAGTGTAGCTGGAATGCTCCTTGGAAGTGCAAATGACCAGACTTCATCAGGAGCTCTGGTAGTGTAATGCCTAAGGCACTTGACCGCTAACCGGAAGGCCGGTGCTTCAAACCCACCAGCCACTCCTCGGAAGGAAGGTTGGGCAATCTACTTCTACAGTGATACTGTCTTGGAAATCCAAGGAGGGGTCTCTATGAGTCTGGTCTGACTCGATGGCACATAACTACAACAACACTTAAGTTATGTTTTCAGAAGGGACCATTCACTGGAGAAGGACATCAGGCTTCATAAAGTGGAGGGTCAACAAAAAATGGGAAGACAACAAGATGGATTGACACAATGGCTGCAACAATGGGCTCAAGAGTATGTAGCAAGGATTTTGAGGATGGCACATGGCTGGGCAATGTTTTGTTATGTTGTACATAGTGTAACTATGCATTAGAGCTGACTCAACAGTACCTTAGAACAACAACAACAACAAAATACTGATGCACAACTTTTTGTTGAAAATGAAGAAGACTTAATTCAGACACTGATAAAGATCAAAGACTACAGTTATTTATATGGATTACATCTGAACAAAAAGAAAGCAAAAGTCTTCACATTTGAGCCAATAAGCAACATCAAGATAAAGGGAGGAAAGACTGAAGTTGTTAAGGATTTCATTTTACTTGGATCTACAATTAATGTCCATAGAAACAACCATCAAGCAATCAAAGGACACATTGTATAGGGAAAATTTGTTGCAAAAGATCTCTTTAGAGTGTTAAAGTGTGATTATGTCACTCTGAATACTAATATGTGCCTTACCACAGCAATTATCTTTTCTTTCGCCTCATGTGCATGTAAAAGCTGGACAATAAATAAGGAAAACCACAGAATAATTTCTGCATTTGAATTGTGATATTGGGGAATAATATTGAATACACATGGACTGCCAGAGGAACAAACAAATCTGTCTTGAAACAAGTACAGTTTCAATGCTCCTTAGAGTGGTCCTACCTCTTTTATACTTTGATAATGTTATCAGAATGGACCAGGTCCTGGAGAAGGATAACATGATTGGTAATATAATGGATCAGTGAAAAAGAGGAAGACACTCACCAGATGGATGGATACAGGGGCTGCACAATGAACTCTAACATAGTAAACATAGTGAGGATGGTGCGAGATCAGGCAAGGTTTCATTCTTGTGTACATATAGTCACTATGAATTGAAAATGACCCAATGGCAACTAATAACATTGACTGTTGTTGTTGTTGTTGTTGTTGTTAAGTGCCGTCAAGTCATTTCCAACTCATAGCAACCCCATGCACAGCAGAACGAAACACTGCCCGATCCCATTCCAGCCCCACAATCCCTGCTATACTTGAGCCCATCATTGCAGCCACCATATCAATCCATCTCGTTGAAGGCCTCCCCCTCCTTCGTTGACCCTCCACCTTACCAAGCATGACATCCCTCTCGAGGGAATGGTCCCCTCTTACAACATGACCAAAAGAGGTGAGACGAAGTCTGGCCATTCTTGCTTCCAAGAATTCTGGCTGCATTTCCTCCAGGACAGAGCTGTTAGCTCTTTTAGCAGCCCATGGTACTTTCAGCATTCTTCACCAGCACCACAACTCAAA
>NW_006922415.1:173995-181766 GCF_000298275.1 Orycteropus afer afer
CACTTCTGGCCTGCTTCTTTTGAACAACATTGACTAGGAACCACTAAACCAGTTCAGAACATAAGACTTTGTGTATTACTAACAAGTATGACCAAGACTGGCTTGGAGAGTTGAAAAATCAATGTGTAATTTCAAATTCTCTCTTGAAATCTGTTTTAATGATTATCCAAATGACCTTTAAATTTATAGAACATTAAAATATAAATTGAATTATAAAAATAATAGATTAATTTTCATTGAACAAAAATAATCATGTAAATATTGAGAAGTATTAAATATAGAAATTTAAACCTAGTTACCATCAAGACAATACCACATTTTACTGGTGAATAAACCATACAATCATAAATCTAGAGCAAATATTTCTAATTCCCAAACTAATTTTCTTTAAATATGAGGTAATGCTTCTCTCATCAGAGATATTTTGACATAGGGAAAAAAAAATAATCTTAATGAGCAAAGTTTTCTCTGTGCTATTCTCATTTCATTTTTTTTTTTGGCTCTTTTTTATCTATCCTCATTTTGTCATTATAATTTAGACATATTCTTATTTAATTAAATACATTCTTTCATTATTTCAGTTACATTAATATCTACTAGTGTCCATTAGAATTTTAAAACTTATATTATCCAATTTTAAATGATGAAATACGAGGAGCAGAGTTTTAAATTGAGTATAAAATCAGCCATCAACTTGTTCAAATGTATATAAATGAACATTTCTTAGTCTTGATATATTTTAGCTTCACCATTAAAATGTACTATCTGGAGTTACACAATCTCTAAAACTTCAGAGTTTGAACTACTCATTACACCTGTCCTGTAACTGTTTTCACTCTATAAAATTGTTGAGTTATGTCTCTGTTTAATCCTCTCTCTTTAAGCACTGGGTTGTTAACCAAAAGGTCAGCAATTTGAACCCACAGCAAATCTTTGAGGAAGGAAAAAATCTGACAATAAATCCTGGCAAAGATTACAGTCTAGGAAACTCTATGGAACAGTTCTAGTCTATCTTATAGAGTTGTTATAAATTGGAATTGCCACACAACAACTTCTGACTGCTACTTAATTTTATATTATGTTTTCCAATTCTTCACTTCCCTGTTAGATAGTACTGTTGTCTTTCCACATAAAATCTGTAATCCTAAAGATTTCATGTAATAGCCCTGAGAAAATCCTTTTCATATATTCTCTTAAAGAACATTCTTTTATTTAGTCTTTTTAAGCATTATGGCTACAGATTTGATACATCTGGTGAAACACTAAAAATAGTCTGTTAAATACTACAGGTTTTTTTTTTTTTTTTTTTTTTTTTTAATAAGTTGTGGAGGAAAATTACTATTTTTTTTTTTTTCAAGAAATGGTATCAGTTGTTATTTCATGTTAACTTCCAGATGTAGGATTTGTCAGGAGCTCTTTTGGCATAGTGCCTAAGGCATATGACTGTTAATCAGAGGTCTGGGAGTTCAAACCCACCAGCTAGTCCCCAGAAGCAAGGTTGGGCAATCTACTTCTGCAGCAATACCACTCAGAAACCCAAGGAGGGGTCACTATGAGTCAGATCCAACTCAAAGGCAGTGAGTTTCATTTAGTTTTGGTAGGATTTGTCAAAGAAGAACTTCAACTTTTTCAACTTTATTTTCCTAACTTTTCATGCAAATTAACTAAAGATTTCTGAAAATTTATTGTTAATTGTGATTTAAATTAATTTAGATTAAAAAAGAAAGAGCTCTGACACTTTAAAATATTTTGTTTTGAAAATATATATGCTATATGTTTATATCAGCTATACTAAAAAAATATTTATTATTACTCCTAAAAATTAGAAGTGGCCAAGATATTCTTAATAAGTGAATAAATAAATCAACTATGGTACAGTTATACAATAGAATATTATTCATCAATACAAAGAAATGCTATTAAGCTATGAAAAGATAAGGAGGAAACTTAAATACATATTGCTTAGTGAAAGAAGTCAGTCTGAAAAACTACATATTTGTATGATTCCAACTAGATGACAAAGCTACAGAGAGAGTAAAAAATGGGTAGTAGCCAGGGATTCAGGGGGTGGAATGAATAGATGAAGAAAAGGACATTTTTAGGGCAGTAAAACAGTTCTGTATCATACTATAATGGTGGACACATGGCATTATGCATTTAACAAAACCCATAGGGCTGCAAGCACAACGAGTGGAACTTAATGTCAACTATGAATTTCAGTTAGGGTGGTACAAGCAGTTAAGTGCTTGAATACTAGGGATTGATTGAACAGTTCAGGGTTTAGAACTATTCTGAGGTGCCTTTAAAAATAAAATAAAATAAACCTGGCAACCTGCTTCTGAAAAGTCACATTATTGCTGTTATTGCATGCCATCATGTTGGACCCGACTCATAGTGATCCCTCCTTGGGTTTCTGAGGTGGTATCGCCACAGAAGTAGATTGCCCAACCTTACAGTCTTTGAAAACTTCATGATGTGCCATTCAATTCTGAAATGCATGGGGTTCCAATGAGTCAGAATTGAATTGACAACAACTGGTTCAGTTTAAGAACTTGAGTTAATAATAATATATTGACAGTGAGTCATCAATTGTAAAAAATGTATCACAGAAATTAAATATGTTAATGATAGGAGCTCTGGTAGTGTATTGCCTAAGGCACTTGACTGCTAACCAGAAGGCTGGCAGTTCAAACCTACCAGCCACTCCTCTGAAGGAAGGTTGGGCAATCTACTTCCACAGTGATACTGCCTCGGAAACTCAAGGAGGGGTAGCTATGAGTCAAGTCTGACTCGATGGCAAATAACAACAATGATAGGAGGAAGTGTATTTGTGGGGGAAGGGATATGTGTTTTCTACACTGTTTTTCTGTAAACCTTGAACAGCTCTAAAAATAAAGTATATTAATTTGTTTAAGTATGCATGTTGCTTTTAAAAAATAGCAGAGATTGATAGGCCTTTGAGAAAAAAATATACAATTTCATATACTTATATTGAATACTAATGACATCTAGCTTTTGCTTCTTTGTATAACTCAATTTCTTTACGCATTTAGTATATACTAATTATTCTTAAGGAGCTCTGGTAGCATAGTGGCTAAAGCACTTGACTGCTAACCAGAAGGCTGGCGGTTCAAACCCACCAGCCACTCCTCGGAAGGAAGGTTGGGCAATCCTACTTCCGTAGTGATACTGCCTCGGAAACCCAAGGAGGGGTCGCTATGAGTCGGGGCCGACTCGACGGCACATAACAACAACAACAACAATTATTCTTAAAATTATTGACATTTAATGACATAGACTTTGTAGGCTTTTGCATTACTGACTAGAGCTGTTTCTATAAAATAAATGAATAAAATGATTCAGACACAAATATGATAAAACAGGAAATTAAAGCTAAACCAAGACCAAACATTTTTCATTCTTTTTGGAGTTTTGCTCTTTACCTAATGCAAATAGTCCACATCCATGACTGTCTTTCTCTGAGGTTCTTTGAGACAAAGCCATCAGCCTTGGCCAGCAGGAGAATGGAATCATCTGACTTGCTCATTCTGCCATGTATTCACAGATAGGTATGTCTTAAACTGTCCGTTCAAACTGCCAGTGACCTTGTTAACCTCGTTAGTACCCATGATGGATAATGTGGTTCCTGGCTGAGCATTTATCCAGCATGTACAAGTCTACAACTCCCAAGTGTCTTTCTGCAAATGGAGGACATGCCTGAGGACACCATGCTTAATGCAAGCAAGGGAAAGGAAGCTCACCTCATCCTCTCCATTTCACTCAAAGTGTCCTATAGGATAAAATAGAACTGCCCTAGTATAACTTTATCCATTTAAACTCTCTCTACTGGGGTCAGTTTCAGTAAATTTAATTTCTTTACAAAATTTGTATCATCCAGAATTAAATATATTTTCATTAATAATGACTGTTTAGCAAGAGAAAATGATACATGCTGATATAGACATATTTAGAAAGGGGGAAGATTGTTAATTGAGTACTTACATACTTGTGTCTACTTGCAAAGACATCTTATCTGTAAGACAGGATGGGACAGAGGATGGAGAAGGGTGAATTTTTTAAAGCACACTGATTAAAATAAGGAAATGGAAAAGGTTTATTAGATAGTAGTGACTCTTCTGAGATTCAGTTAGAATGTTGTGTGATAAGATGGCTGAACAGGCAGATAAGCTACCCAGACCCTCTTCAACAAAAGAAAGAGAAACCAACTGACACAGGTACAGCAAATAATCCTAAAGCCCTGAGCTTTGAAAGGAAGGATGCAAAAGTGGATTAAACACCAACTAGTAGAAGAACCTGAATGAAAACACTGAATAAGGAGACAAATGGAGCTTCAGACTGTCAGCTATCCTGATGGTACAGATGACCTGAATATTTTCAAGTGGTGTTAGGACCTGAGAATTAACTTAAAATTTGGCCTTGCTTGCCAAGGGCTGTATGGACTGCAGTGGTGGCTGATGACCAAAAAGGGAAACAGCAAAGAACAAGACAAACTGAGCTGTAGACTTTCAGCTGTCTGGAGGGTGCAGCCATTTCAAATGTTTACAAGCAGTGGTGGTTTTGAATATGAAAAGCTACACCATTCTAGTTCAGATTCCAGGTACCTAGGAACAGGCTTTACTTGCAAACGACAGCAGGAAAGCTAATGATTGGAAAGGAGAAAGGTGGTGAGTGTGTAAGTGCTGCCAACTAGTGAATAGAGGACCACAGTGCCCTGCTTACTCGCATACATACAAACAAAACAAAGAAAGTGAAAATCTTGGGCAAATCACCCCAACATACAATCACAAAATAAATATAAACATAAAAATGTCACAATGTCTCAGAGACAACAGATCATCACAGTCCACACAAATACGCAAGATAAAGCAGTAGAAACAAGGGACCAAGATACAGACCCAGAACTCATCCTGGAGGAAGAAGCAGCATTGGAAAACCCTAATAAGGAATTCAAAAGAATTATATTTAGATACCTTCAATGGATTGAGAGATCAAGGAAAACACTAACAAAATTGAGGAAAACACAGATAAAAACCTAGAACAATTTCAGAAGACAATACAAGAACAAAGTAACAAAAAAATGAAAAACTACAAATTATAAAAAATCTACACATAGAAATTCAGAAGATTAATACTAAATTTTCAAAAATAGATAAAACATTGAACAGGCAAAGGAGTAGAATTGAATCAATGGGAGAGAGAATTAGTAAGATTGAATACTTCTTTGGAAAGGGATTGTGGTGTAGTAATTTACCTGGTGTGCCTTTTCTAGCCATAAATATTTGTAAACTCCATGATGGAATTTGCCGTGAGCAACTGAGGAGCTCCTGATTGTAAATGATATCCACTGGGGGTATTTCTGTTGGGAGTGGCACAAAGCAATGCTCTGGAAAGTTCTCTCTCTCTCTCAGGTGCTTAGAATTCTGATGTTATGATTGGCTAGTTTGGCTACTCTGCAAGGCTCAAAAGAAAGTCTCCTAGAGGCAGAAGTCTGCTGGGAAAGAAATGCAAAAAAATTGCTGAGAGAGACAACAAAATACACACACTACTGGAAGAGAGAGTGTGAGAAACTGTTGCCTGAGAGATGGTGCTCTGAGAGAGACTGAGCATTTTTCCTGAGCTTGAATTATAGCCTGGTGCTTCCCTATTAAACCCCATGATCTGTGAGTTCTATGTGGCCAGTGCAGCAAATTATTGAACCCAGCGGAGAGGTGGTAGGTGCTGCAGGAGGAATGGTTGGTGAAAGGGCTGGAGGGAGGCAGCATGTCCGGCTTGGTAGGAATAAGCTTTAGGCTATTGATGGTGATTCTGTCTTCCTCTTGTGGGATTAGATGAGGTCAGGAGATGTGGCCTTCTTACCCCCTTACAGGGATCAATTAGAAAAAAGATCAAAATAAAATGAAGAAATCCTAAGGTTCATGTCATATACAATCAGAAGGAATGGCCTACTTGTAATTGGAATTCCAGAACAGGAATAGACAAATAAAACCACAGAGAGAGTTGTCAAAGATGTGTTGGAAGAGAATTTCCCCAATATGATGAATATATACATTCAAGAAGTTCAATGAACTGCAAGCAGGATAGACCCCAATGGAAAATCACCAAGATATATCATCATCAAACTCACCAAAAACAAAAACAAAGAATCCTGCAAGTAACACAGGGAAAATGCAAAGTTACCTACAAAAAAAAGATCCAATAAGACTAATTTATAATTTTTTTGGCAGAAACCATACAGGTGAGAAGGCTATGGGATGGTATATCTAAAATCCTGAAGGAAAAATATTTCCAAGTAGGAATTATAACCCAAAAAAACTTCCCCTCAAATATGATGAAGAAATTACATTTCCAAATAAACAGAAATTAAGGGAATTTGGCCAAAACAGACCAATCTTATAAGAGATGTGGAGTCCTTTGGACAGAGAACAAACAACAGCAAAGAACAACCAACCATTATACACATGATGACATAACCCATAAATCAACCCAGTATGGAAGTATCCAAAGTAAATAACATTACAATATTGTAAACAGGGAGCCAGAGATATCAATTTGCAAATGAGGAAAACTACAAACCACAAAGAGAGAAAACATGGAGTAGTTACAGAACTCTGAATGGTGACAAAGTCAAGAGTGTTGCAAGATAGAATGGACTGTTCTAAACTTGAGAAGAAAATTATAAATCACAGGGTAGCCTCAAACAAAAATTATAAGCTTCCACATCAAAATAAAGAAGAGTACAAGCACTAATAACTTAGGAAATACTAAAACAATAACAGCTAAAGAACTGATAACGCAATTCATAAAAAATTTAGCTCAGCACAGAAAATTATATCGAACAAAGAAATCACCAACATGACAAAAACACATAACAAAATGATAGCAATAAATTCATACTTGTCAATAATTACACTGCATGTCAATGGATTAAATGCAGCACGCAAGAGACAGAGAGTTGCAGATTGGTTAAGAAAACATAACCCATCAATATGCTGTCTGCAAAAGACACACCTTAGAGAGAAAGACAAAAATAGACTAAAAATCAATGGTTAGAAAAAAATAAGTGAAGCAAATGGCAACCACAAAAGAGCAGAAGTAGCTATATAAATTTTTGATAAAATTTGACTTTAAGACCATAAACACCATAAGAGACAAGGAAGGACATTATATGATGATTAAAGAATCCATTGAAAAATGGGGCATAACCATAATAAATATCTATGAACCCAATGAAAGAGTCCCAATATGCATAAATCAGACATTCACAGAATTGAAAGGAAAAAAAATTAGATGACTTCAGTCATAGTAGGAGACTTTAATACACTACTTTCAATCACAGATAAAACAACTGGAAAGAAATTCAACAAAGATGCAGAAGAACTAAACAATACAATCCACCAACTTGACCTTATAGATATCTACAGAATACTTCACCCAATATACTTTCTTTTACAGTGCACATAGAACATTCCCCAAGATAGATCTTATCGTAGGCCACAAAACAAGCCTTAGTAAATTTAAAAATCATTGAAATACTGCAAACATTCTCTGATCACTATGCTATAAAATTAGAAATCAACAGTATGAAGATCAACAGAAAAAGAGCAAGCACATGGAAACTGAATAACACCTTCCTTGAAAATGACTTGTTGTTGTTGTTGTCAAGTCGGCCCCGACTCATAGCGACCCCTCCTTGGGTTTCCGAGGCAGTATCACTATGGAAGTAGGATTGCCCAACCTTCCTTCCAAGGAG
>NW_006922415.1:186931-194524 GCF_000298275.1 Orycteropus afer afer
AAGTATAGCAGGGATTGTGGGGCTGGCGCGGGATCAGGCAGTGTTTTGTTCTGCTGTGCATGGGGTCACTATGAGTCGGAAACGACTCGACAGCACTTCACAACAACAACAACATACAAAATATAGGTTTGTAAACTTACTTCCCAATCCTCAGCAATCCATTGTTTTGATCAGGTTACTGAAAGAAGACAGCAAAATAAATATATAAAATATATATATATATTTTAAACTCTCTGCTTCTGTGATGACAGAATATACAAATATGCAACCAAGTAATTCCTTTGAGGCAAATCAGGAACACATTTTATTTTCATAAAAAAAAAAAAAAAAAAAAAAAACCTCCCATTTGTATGAGTAAGTGTTGCAAAATATTTAAATTATCCTACTTCTGGCATGTTCTGAATTCATATACAATTCAATTCCTCATAAATTTGTTACCTGGAAACAAATATGTCTGAAGAAAATGAATTGGTATCTCATGGCATTCAGTACATTTGAGTATAAATCTGAGAAGGGATTATTGCAGAGTAGTTAGTTATGATGACAATAATAACAGATGAAAAAATTAACATTCACAATATTTTATTTAACTTTATATACACCCTTTCAATAAAAAAAGTTCTGAGGGATTTACAAATCAATAGAAATTCTATCACTAATAATGATTACTTAAACACACACTCACACACAGGATACTTTAAAACTTCTTGGATAGCTTTAATAACTTCCACATAGAACTGTGAAGGGGGAGATATGTACCAGTACCTGTTCAAAGGTGTATTAGTACCTCTTCAAATGTATATTAGCAAACCCATAGGAGGAATAAGAGGATGATCATAGGAATACCTATGAACCAAATATTTATAGTAGGTTCCCTTCGTCTTTTAAAGTTATTCAGGAGTAAAATCTATTAATCACCTTATTTCACTGTCCATGGAAATCTAAGTGTCCAATTTTACTCTCTTACAAAATCATAAGGTGAAAAACTTTAAATCCATATATGTTCGACTCCAAAGTCAATTCTTTTTTCCAACCACAAAAACACCTATCAAAACAATGCATTAGCACAATTAATATGTACTCAAATTATTAGAATTTGATTTATATTTTATCTGTGAAAGACATGCATGTGTGTATGCATGTGCACACACATGTATATGTGTACACATGCACATGCATGTATATTTGTTTACAAGACTCATGAATTTAAAGTAAAATAAGTTTAACTTAACATAGTTTGGTAAGTCACTTACTGTCATTTTATAAGTAGATCTCATTCTCTGGAACTTAAGGTACTTTGTGTGTTTGGGAATAAACTTCTATTGTTACAGACTTAAAGCCTTTTTTCCCAAAAAACTCTAAAAGATGATACTTTTTATTTGAAACTAAGGTTGATTGAATAGATGTTTAGAATCTTCCAATGGTAATGCTGTCGGGAACACTTTAAGTACTACAAGTTTTTGGATCTTTAACATTTTAGACACTTGACTTTAGCGAATATTGATGGCGAATAACTTATATTTTAATACATTGAAAATTATTAGAATATTATTATTAGAATTATTAGAATATTATTCTAATAACTATTGGAATAATATTCTAAAAATGCTTATTAGAATTTTTAGAATATTAATTTGGAAATTATAATTAAATTAATTGGAATGTAGATTAACACAGGCTAATATTTATATAAAAACAACACTTTCACCTCAGTCTGGGTTAAGAAACCAAGATTACTCTTCAAACCTTGCTAGATACAATCTTTATCCTTTTCTACCTATTATCATGAGGGGTAGAAACATTTGAGAACACAGTAGATTCTGTAAGTCTGTGGACATAACCAGGGTTTTAAGCAACACAAGCTTTTTCTAAAAATTCCAAGTAGTGCTTCACTCATGTTATTCTTTCTCTAGCTGTCATGTGAAAGTGTTCCATTGGTACCTGACAAAAGTAGGACCAAGCATTCAAAATCAGCACTAGCGAGAAAAGAGCTATGTTTAAGTTACTAGGGTGCTGTCCTGACTCTCTGTTGGTTTTAGATACTCTCACATACATACACACACACACACACACACGCGTGCGCGCGTGCACACACACACACTCACATTGCTTTACTGCTTTGTCAGCACATTGTCCTCATCTGGAGAGTGAAAAAATTATAATTATTAGTTTGAGTAGTATCATTGGTATTAATGGGAATATGCCTAATGCAATTTTCTTTACTTTTTTCATATTATTATAGTTTTATAGAAATTTTTATTTCAAACAAAACAGTTACATTAAAGAACTTACAAAGAAAGTTTTTTTTTTGCAGTAATAAATCCATTTGAAATGTACTTTAGATGATGTCACATATAATAGCCATTTGGACAATAAGGACTATAAAATCAAAATCATCTCTATATTCACTTGATTATTTTCTTGAAAGATGATCACAAAATTGTAAGGCATGAAATATTTGTGTGTGTGGAATAAGCTTAATTCCTATTCATGCATTTCGTTTTATCAAACTGAAAATATTGTGTGTGAGTTTCTGTGTTTATTTATGTTTGTATTCTATAGAACAAATTCAAATGCATGCTGTAAAAATATTCAGCCATGCCCAATTAAATTTCAGCATTTACTAAATAACTCAAAAAACAGGTAAGATAGAGAATATTACCTTCCCTCAAAAATAAGGCTTAGAGAAAAGAGCAACTTAATATCATGGTTACTAAATGTTACAGCAAGGATTTCAATCACAAAGACATTTACTTCAAAATCTGTTATATCAACACTGCATTATATTCATTTTCAAAAAATATTAGAACTAATTACTTAAATATTCAATATTGCTTAATAAAAATAAACAGAGAAGAAAACAGATACTATATTAATTTGTCAATATAGTAATATTCACCAGTCATCTATCAGTTTATCATACTATGGTGGCTTGTGTGTTACTATGAAGTTGGAAGCTATGCTCCTGGTATTTCAAACACTAGCAAGGTTTTTCTTTCTTTTCTTCTATTGGTTCTTCACATCATTAATTTTTGTTTTTGAAGTTTCACATTCTTTCTTTTATTCTAGTTCTTTTCATTTATTCTTCTCACCCCAGATACTTTGTTGTTTATTTTTCTTTGTCTTTCCTGTGTCCATTCTTTTACATGTTTTTTTTAAAATTGTTCTTCTCACTTATTGTCTTTCCTTTCTTTCTTTTTTTGCAATTGTTCCTATTTGTTTATGTGGATTGTACTATGTATTTATTTATTTATAACTTTTTTTTTTTGTCTGAGTGGGAGACAGCAACCATTCCCACATGACCCAATCATACTTGCACTTCTTGCAGCTGCTCCAACTGAGTGAGGGACACCACTTGCTTCTGCAACAATAGTAGATAGCAACCAGCAGAAGCCTAATTCACCCACAACTGCTCTACATGAACAGCTAAAAGAGATCTGTGAACACACTCTCCTTCTCTATCACATCCACCAGCAGATAGGTGGTGGCTGCCTAAGTGCTTCCAACTCACAAACAGTAGAGCACATTTCCCTGCTCACACAAATATATGAAAACAAAATAAATAAAACAAAAAATCATGTATGAATCACACCAACATGCAATCACCAATTAAATATAAATACAATATTGCAATGTCCTGGGGACCACCGACTATCCTTGTCCACACAAAGAAGCAAGATAAAGTAGTACAAAAAAAAAAAAAAAAGAACTGAGATAAAGACCCAGAAAATATCTCCAAGGAAGAAGCAGCATTGGAAATTCCTGATAAAAAAATTCAAAAGAATTATATTTAGATACTTTCAGTGGCTTGAGAGACAGATCAAGGTAAATTCTGACGAAATTTAGGAAAACACAGACAAAATTCTAGAACAATGTACATAAAGAGTACAAGAACAAATGGACAAAATGAACGAAAATTAGAAACCATGCCAAAAAAGAAAGAAAGAAGGTTAATACTAAGATTTCAGATATAGATAACACATTATAGGGTTAGAGTAGAGTGGGATCAAGGGAAGACAGAATCAGTGAGATTAAAGATAAAACTTTCCATATTGCTTTGTCAAGGAATCAATTAGTAAAAAGATCACAACAAAATGAAGAAAGTCTAAGATTCATTTGGGACACCATTAAGAAGAATAATTTACATGTGATTGGAATCCCAGAACAAATAAAACCACAGAGAAAACTGTCAAAGATTTGTTGGAAGATAATTTCTCTATTATAATGAAATACAAGATTATATCCATTTAAGAAGTTCAAAGAACCTCATTTAGGATAGATCCCAAAAGAAAATCATAAAGAAATATCATAATAAAACTGACCAAATTCATGACAAAGAAGAATACTGAAAGCAGCATAGAAAAAATGAAAGATTATCTAAAAAGGGTAACCAATAAGACTAAACTCTGATTTCATGACAGAAACCTGCAGGCAAATAGGCAATGGGATGACATATACAAAATCCTGAAAGAAAAAAAAAAAAGCCAAACAAAATTATATACACAGCAAAACTATCCATCGAATATGATGGTAAAATCAGGACATTTCCTGAAAAACAGAAATTAAGGGAATTTGTTAAAACCAGAATAACCTTACAAGAGATGCTAAAGAGAATCCTTCAGATAGAAGCATCCAAAGTAAAATGAATGTTAAGATTGTAAACAGGGAACCAGAGACATCAATTGGTAAATGAAGACAACTATAAACCAAAAGGAGGAAATAAATAGTGTAGGTACAGAACTTCCAAATGATGAGGAAGTCAAGACAGTTGGAGATAGAACAGACTATTCTAAACTTGGGAAGAAAATAATAAATTACAGGGTAACCGCCAAGAAAATTAATAAATGTCCACACATGCACTGTCGTCAAGTCTGCTCTGACTTGCAGCGACCCCTCTTTGGGTTTCTAAGGTGGTATCATTGCAGAATAGATTTCCCAACCTTCCATCCATCAAAATAAAAAAGAGGACAAGTACAAATATTTAGCAAATATTAAAACAGTAACAACAAAGGAAATGAAAACAGATTTCATAAACAAAATGAGCTCAGAACAGATAACTATATAGAACAAAGAAATCAGCAACACCATGAAAAGCACATAACAAAATGATATCAATAAAATCATGCTTGGCTATAATTATACTAAATGTAAATGGACTAAATGCATCACTCAACAGAGAGAGAGAGAAAGAGAGAGAGAGCTGCAGATTGGATAAGAAAACATGATCAATCATTATGCTGTCTAGAAGAGACTCATCTTAGACACAAAGATAAACACAAAGTAAAAGACAAACTTTGAAAAGATATGTCAAGCAAATGACAACAAATAAAGAGCAGGAGTGGTAATTTTACTTTCTGGTAAAGTAGAGTTTAAGACAAAAACCACCATAAGAGACAAAGAAAGACATTATATAATGATTAAAGGATCAATTGAACAAGAGAACATAACCATGATAAATGTCTACATACCTAATAAAAGACACTCAAAATATGTAAATCAGACTTTAAGAGAATTGAAAAGACAAATAGATGACTCCACAATAATAGTAGGAGATTTTAACACAGCACTTTTAATAAAATAGAGAACACCTGTTGTAAAGCAACTCAACAAAGATGCAGAAGAACTACACAATACTCTCCACTAACTTGGCCTTATAGACATCTGCAGAACACTAGACTCAACAACAGCAAAATATACATTATTTTCCAGCACACATAGAACATTCTCCAGGATAGACCATATGTTAATGAACAAAGCAAGCCTCAATAAATTTAAAAACAATGAAATACTGAAAAGCATCTTCTCAGATCACAATACTATAAAATTAGAAATCAACAGTAAGAAGACCAACAGAAAAAAAGCAAAGACATGGAAACTAACTAGCACCTTCAAAAGTGGCTGGGTAATAGAAAAAATAAAAAAAGAAATTAAAAATTTCCTTGAATCAAAGAAGAATGAAAACACAGCATAACAAAATTTTTCAGAGATTGCTATTTTTTATTGCAAAAGCAATAGCAATAAATGCACTCATCAAAGAAAAAGAAGAAGCCAAAATCAACAGTTAATGCAACATCTCCAACAATTAGAGAAAAGAACAACAAAACAGCTGACAGTCACCAGAAAAAATGAAATAAAATTCAAGTACGGATAAATGAAACAGAAAATAGAAAGACCATAGAAAATACCACAAAGCTGTAAGCTCGTTCTTAGAAAAGGTTAATAAAATTGATAAACCACTGGCAAAAATAACAAAAGAGAGAAAAGAAAACAATGCACATAACATGAATAAGAAATGAATCAAGTGATGTCACAGCAGAACAAAATGAAATAAAAAGGATAATATGGGAGCTCTGGTAGCGTAGTGGCTAAGGCACTTGACTGCTAACCAGAAGGCTGGCAGTTCAAACCCACCAGCCCCTCCTCGGAAGGAAGGTTGGGCAATCCTACTTCCGTAGTGATACTGCCTCGGAAACCCAAGGAGGGGTCGCAATGAGTCAAGGCTGACTCGACGGCACACAACAACAACAACATGAAGAACTGTACTCCAACAAATTTGAAAATCTAGAAGAAACGAACAGATATCTAGAAACATACTTGTTACCTCAACTAACACAGACTGAGGTAGAAATTTTGAATAGATCCAAAACAACAGAAGATTGAACAGGTCATTAAAAAAAGGAAGAAAAAAAAAAATCTACGAACAAAGAAAGATCCAGGCCTAGACACTTTCACCAAATATTCAGAGAAGATCTGATACCAACCCTACTTAAACTATTCTGTAACACTAAAATGTGATCCTCCCAAATTCATTTTATGAAGTAGGCAAAACCCTGATACCAAAACCAGGCAAAGATAACACTGAAAAGGAAAACTACAGGCCAATATCCCTCAAATATAGACACAAAAATCTTAAAAAAAAAAAAAATCCTAGACAATAGACTCCAACAACATGTAAATAATAAAAATAATAATTCATTAGGACCAAGATGAATTCATAGCAGGTATGCAGAATGATTAACATTAGCAAAACAATCAGTGTAATCCATCACACAGTGAAATAATGGAAAACTGCCACATGATCATATCAATTGTTTCAGAAAAGGCATTTGATAAAATAATCAAGCACCCATGCCTTACCAAAAAAAAAAAAACAACTCTCAGAAAATATAAGAACAGAAGGAGATTCCTCAACATATGCGGTGTAGTAAATTACTTAGTGTGGCTTTTCTACCCATAAGTCTTTGTAAACTCCAAGGTGGGAATTGCTATTAGCAACTGAGGAGATCCTGATTTTAAAGTCGCCCACCTGGGTTATTTCTGTTGGGCATGGCACAATACAATGTTCTGGGAGGTTCCCACTCTCTCTCACGTGCTTAGAGTTCTGATGCTGTGATTGACTAGTTTGACCACCCTTCTGGGCTCAAAAGGAGACCTCCTGGAAGAAGAACTCTCTCTGACTGCTGGTGGAGGAAGACGTGCTGCCAAAAGAGACATGCGCCCCTGAAAGAGACACGTGCTCCTGGGAAAGAGACATGCATTGCTGAGTGAGACACCGAGGGACCAGCACTGCTGAGAAAGAGACTGTGAGAGACT
>NW_006922415.1:194624-196533 GCF_000298275.1 Orycteropus afer afer
AAAAAAAAAAAAAAAAAAAAAAGCCTACAGTCAGCAGAAGAAAAAAATAATAGATTTGAGCAGAAATAAATGAAACAGAAAATAGACAATAGAAAAACTCAAAAAGACTAGAAGTTAATTTTCTGAAAAGATAATAATAAAATTGACAAAACACTGGCAAATTTAACAAAGGGAAAGACAAAGAGAATATATATATATAACATGAATAAGAAATGAACTGGGCAATGTGACAACTGAACCAAAAGAAATTAGAAGCATAATATTAAAATATTATGAAGAATTATACTCCAAAAAATTTGAAAATCTGGAAGAAATGGACATATTTCTAGAAACACACTACTTACCTAAACTAACACAGATTGAGATGGAAAAGTTGAATAGAGCCATAACAGAAGAAGAGGTCATGCAAAATTTACCAACAACAACAAAAAAAAGCCCCAGTCCTGACAGTTTAATGGGAGATTTCTACTGAACGTTCAGAGAAGATATGATATTAATCTTATTCAAACTATTCCAGAACATAGAAAAGGATGGAATCCTCCCAAATTTGTTTTATGAAGCAAGCACAGCCTTGATACCCAAATCAGGCAAAGATATCACTCAAAAAGAAAACTACACACTGATACGCCTCATGAACATACATGAAGAAATTTTCAAGAAAATCCTAGCCAATAGACTCCAACAATATATCCAAAAAATAATACATTATGACAAAGTGAGGTTCATACCAGGTATACAAGGATGACTGAACATTAGAAAAGCAATCAACATCATCCACCATATAAGTAAAAGCAAAGAAAAAGAACCACATGATCGTGTTAATTGACACAGAAAAGGCCTTTGATAAAATCCAACACCCATTCCTGATCAAAACTCTCAACAAAATATGAATAGAAGGGACATTCCTCAACATAATAAAGGGCACATATGCAAAACCAACAGCCAACATTGTTCTCAATGGAGAGTGAAACAATTCCCCTTGCAAACAGGAACCAGACAAGAATGGCCTCTATCTGTAAAGATTTAACTCCTCAGAAATCCAATGGGAGTCGCTCTGTGTCAGAATCAACTCAAAGACAACAAGTATATTTGTCTAGAATCTCAGAGCTTTCCAACTTTCTTAGTTAGAACGTTCTACTTTTGAATCATTCATTTTCTCTTCCTCATAACAGACATTATGCTATAAGGAGACTTTAAATATCTGGTGGTTTGCCAAGACTGGACAGTTTAGGAGTACAGGCATTGGAATCCATGCTGAGAGCAGCATAGAGCTCCAAGAATTACTTTGTTTTCAGTTATATTTTCAAAGATAACTTATTGTGTGTAATACACACATTTAATGCTTGATGAAAGAATGAATAACAGTGAAATATACATGCAAGATGTGTACTCAGTAATGCCTTCATTGGAAAGTCAGTTCTGTAGGTCTTTTATTGTTAAAATAATTAAGTGAAACAATGGCTCCCAGAAAAATACTTTGTATTAAAATTTGAAGCAACAACAACCCAAAAATGTGCATATTTAATATACCTAATACAAAATGTCAGCCCCAGGGACAACTCAGGGATGCCCAAAGCAGCAGACCAGAGGAGTAGGAGAAAGGGGATTAAAAGCCAGGAAGCCAGACAGAGGTACAGCCAGCCACAGGGACCCAGTTGGGGGTGATACGAGAGGTCTCCAACAGCAAGACAAACTTGTCTGTCAGTTTTTCCTACTGTGGAGACATGTAGACGTGAGTTTTGAGGCTGAGCCTCTGGTGTTTAAAACCCAGAGAGATGCACCTGGTGCAGAGGCAACAGCCCAGCTTATAGACTGAGACAGACTAGGAAGAAGGAAGAGGCCATCCACTTCTCAAAGAATTGGCCAGGGAAAACCTAATGAATAGCAAAGAAACACTGTTTGGTACATT
>NW_006922415.1:203578-213812 GCF_000298275.1 Orycteropus afer afer
GGTTGGAGAAAGGGCTGCAGGGAGGCAGCATGTCTGGCCCTGTAGGAATAGGCCTTGGGTTACTGCTGGTAATCATGTCTTCCTCTTGTGGGATTAGAGGAGGTCAGAACATGTGGCCTCCTTGCCCTTTTTGCAACATAATAAAGGGCATATTTGCAAAACCAACAGCCAACATTATTCTAAATGGAAAGAGAATGAAAGCATCCACATTGTGAATGGGAAGCAGACAAGGATGACCTCTATCACCATTTATATTCAACAATGTGTTGGAAGCCCTAACTAGGGTGATAAGGCAAGAAAGGGAAATAAAATGCATCCAAATGGAATAAAAGAAGTAAAATTATCCCCATTTCCAGATGATATGATCCTATACATAGAAAATCCAAGACATAAAAAAAAAAAAAACTATTGAAATTTGTTGAAAGATTTAGCATAGTTACAGGATACAAGATCAATTTACAATAATCAGTTGGATTCCTCTACACCAGCAAAGATATCTCTGAAAAGGAAATGAATAAATCAGTAGCATTTGAACTATCTACCAAAAAGATTAAAAAAAAAAAAAACAACTTGGGAATAAATTTTACCAGGGACACAAAAGAACTATACAAAGAAAACTATAAAACTGTACTTCAAGAAAATAAAATGTCTACATAAATGGAAGAACATACCATCCTCATGGATAGGAAGACTGAACATTGTTAAAATGTCAATACTACCAAAAGCAGTCTATGCATTCAATGCAATCCTGATTCAGATTCCATCACTATTCTTCAAGGACATGGAAAAATCAATCACTAATTTTAGGAAAGGAAAGAGCCCTCAGATAAGCAAAGCACTATTGAAGAAGAAGAATAAAGTAGGAGGTCTCACTCTCCCCAATCTGAAAACTTACGATACAGCCACAGGAGTCAAAATAGCCTTGTATTGGCACAGCAACAGACACATAGACCAATGAAATCGAACTGAGAATCCAGAAATATGTCCATCCACCTGTCATCAGCTGATCTTTGACAAAGGGCCAAAATCCATTAAAGGGGGAAAAAATAGTCTCTTTAACAAATGGTGCTGGAAAAACTGGATATCCATTTGCAGAAAAATTAAACAAGATCCATAAATCACATCATAAACAAAAACTAACTCTAGGTGGATCAATTAAATAAATGTACAACCTAAAATTTTAAAGTTCATAAAAAAAATCGGGGTACACTTATGGGTCTTAATATCATTAATAGACTACGTTAAGAGACTACAAACTTAATATATGATATTAATAGAATATATCAGAAGATAAACTAGATGAGTGGCCTTCTAAAAATTTAATTTTTAAGTGTATCAAAAATCTTGTCCAAAGGACTAAAAAGGGAACCTACAGATTGGGAAAAAATATTCAGCAACAGCATATCTGACAAGTGATTTATCTCTAAGATTTATAGAAAGCTCCAACACCTCAACATCAAAAAGACAAATAATCTATCTGGAAAAAATAAGCAGAAGACATGAACAAAGACTTCAGCAAGTAATATATTCAGGTGGTCAGGAAATGCATAAAAAATGTTTGCAATGATTCCAAACAAACAAACAAACTCACTGCCATGGAGTCAGACCTAACTCATAGCGATCCGTCCTTGTGTTTCCGAGGCGGTATCACTATGGAAGTAGATTGCCCAACCTACCTTCTGAGGAGTGGCTGGTGGGTTTTAACCTCCAGCCTTCTGGTTAGCAGTCAAATGCCTTAAGCACTACACCAACAGAGTTCCCTCTTGCAATGATTATTGTTGTTGTTGTTATGTGCCGTCGAGTCAGACCTGACTCATAGCGACCCCTCCTTGGGTTTCCGAGGCAGTATCACTACGGAAGTAGGATTGCCCAACCTTCCTTCCGAGGAGTGGCTAGTGGGTTTGAACCGCCAGCCGTCTGGTTAGCAGTCAAGTGCCTTAGCCACTATGCTACCAGAGCTTAGACACTAAAAAAAAAAAAAAAAAAAAAAAAAAAACACTGGGAGTGGTTTGTGTCATAGCGACCCCTCCTTGGTTTTCCGAAATGATATTTCTATGGAAGTAGATTGCCCAGTACGTCCGTAACAGGACAGAGTTATGATAACTTCTAAACCATGATACTCCTGAGAAAATTGCCCCAACAATAATAACATTTTCAGATAGAAAATAAAAAATATCTGTGAAGATGTGGAGATATTGAGACTGTCATACACTGCAGATGGGACTGTAAAATGATACAAACATTGTGGAAAACAGTTTGGTGATTCCACAAAAAGTTGGAAATAGAAATAACATTTGGTCCAGCAATCCCATTGCTAGGTATATATCCTAAAGTCATGAGAGCCAGGACATGAACAGATACATGCACACTCATGTTCATTGCAATATTATTCACAATAGCAAAGAGACAGAAACAGGCCAAGTGCCTGTCAGTGGAGGAATGAATAACTAACCTATGGTATATACACACAATGGAATATTATATAACATTAAAAGATAACATAGAATCTGTGGAATACCACATAACATGGATGAACTTGGAGAACATAAGTGAAATAAATCAATTACAGAAGGACAAATATTTTATTAGTTCACTATTGTAAACATCAAGGAAATATTTACATATGGAAGGAAACTTTCTTTGTTGGTTACCAGGATGAGAGCAGAGCAGGTGGGAAAATTGCTAGATAGGTAAAAGAAAAGAGTTGATTCTGGTGATGGGAAAGGCAACATACCAAAAGTGAGTAAGGAACCCAATAACACTTAGGAAAGTGAAGCGATAGAGAGGTGCATAATAGGTACTAAAACAAAACAAAACAAACTCACTGCCATAGAGTCAGATCTAACTCAGAGTGACACCCCCCCCCTTGGATTTCTGAGGCCCTGTCACTATGGAAGTAGATCGCCCAGTCTTCCTTCTGAGTAGTATCTGGTGGATTTGAACTGCCAGCCTTCTGATTAACAGTCAAATGCCTTAGGCACTACCCTACCAGAACTCCTGTATGTGCTATAAACCCAAAACCAAACCCACTGCTGTAGAGTCATATCCGACTCATAGCGACCCCTCCTTGGGTTTCTAAGGTGATATCACTACAGAAGTAGATTGCCCAACATTGCTTCTGAGGAGTGGCTGGTAAGTTTGAACCACTAGCCTTCTGGTTAGCAGTCAAATGCCTTAGGTATTATGCTACCAGAGCTCCTGTATGTGCTATAGGAGTGTCTAGATATATAATTGACTAACAGGGCAAAGTTATTGTAACTTCTGAGCTACAGCCAAACACGCTGAGGGAGTGAATTACTAGGTCCAAGGGCTTGGGACCATGGTCAGGGAGAACATCGAGCACAATTGGCATAACATACTACAGAAAAAGGGAGCTCTGGTAGCGTAGTGCCTAAGGCACTTGACTGCTAACCAGAAGGCTGGCAGTTCAAACCCACTAGCCACTCTTCAGAAGGAAGACGGGGCAATCTACTTCTGTAGTGATACTGCTTCGGAAACCCAAGGAGGGGTCACTATGAGTCAGACCTGATTCGACGGCACTATAACAACAACAATAACTACTACTACATTAAAAAAAAAAAAAAAAAAAAAAGTTCTATAACCTGCTTTGGTGATTAGCCACTGGGGTCTTAAAAGCCTGAAACTGGCCATGTAAGATGCAATAATTTGTCTCGAGTAAAGAAGACTGAAGAAAACCAAAGTCACATAGAAATAATACTAGTAGAACATGCAGACCTAAACTTACATGACCCTAAGAGCAGAACAATTAGATGGTGCCCAGCTACCTCTGTCAATTACTTAGAAAGGGATTAAAACAGGAGATCCCAGATTGAATGAGAGAAAATTGCAAAACAAACAAAAAAAATAAAAAATAAATAAAAAGACAAGAGAGGAAAAAAAGGCCTAAATGGATTTCAAAAGAAACTCTGAAACTTGCTCTTGAATGGTGAACAGCTAAAGAGAATAGAAGAAATGATGAAATTAAACAATTGAACAAAGATTTCAAAGAGCAACGTAAAAAGAGAAAGTATGACATTATAATGAAATATGCAAAGACCTAGAATTAAAAAAAAACAAGAGAACACACTAAGCATTTCTTTAGTTGAAATAACAGAAGAAGAAATTCAGCCTCCAATTGCAATATTCAACGATTCTATGGGCAAAATATGGAAAGATGTAGGAAGCATTAAAAGATGGAAAGAAAAGATAGTATTACTGTACCAAAAAAAATTTTGATGGTCATTCATTTCAAGAGGTAACATATAATCCACAACTGATGGTATTGATGGAAGAAGTCCAAGTTGCACTGAAGGAACTGGTGTAAAAATCAAGGCCTCAGGAATTGACAAAACACCCATTTGAGATGTTTCAACAAACATGCAGTACTGGTGGTGCTCACTCATTATGACAAGAAATTTGGAAAGCATTTACTCTGCCAACCTACAGGAAGAGATCCATACTTGTGCTCATTCTGAAGAATTGTGCTACAATTGACTGCAGAAATTAGCAAACATCATCATTAATATCACACACAAGTAATATTTTTCTGACGATAATTCAAAAATAGTTTTAACATTACATAAATAGAGAACTTCCAGAAATTCCATCCAGATTCAGAAAAGGGCATCTAATAAGTGATGTCATTATTAATATCAGCTGAATCTTGGCTGAGAGCAAAGAATACCAGAAAGATGTTTACCTGTGTTTTATTGACTATGCAAAAATAACATTTCATTCTGTGGATCACAACAGATTATGGATAACATGAAGAATGGCAATTCCAGAATACTTAAGTGTGCTCATGAAGAACTTATACATAGACCAAGAGACAGCCATTCAAACAGAACAAGGGGGTTCTAAATTATTTAAAATCAGGAAAGATGTGCTTGAGGGTTGTATCTTTTCACCATAGTTATTCAATCTGTATGTTGAGGAAATCATGTAAGAAGTTGGACTGTCTGAAGAAGAATGTGGCATTAGGATTGGAGGAAGTCTAACAGCCTGTGATACACAAATGATATAATGTTGCTTGCTGAATGTGAAGAAGACTTGAAGCACTTACTGATAAAGATCAAAGACTACCTCTTTCAGTTTGGATTACACTTCAACATAAATAAAACAAAAATCCTTATAAGTAGACCAATAACCACCACTATGATAAATGGAGTAAAGACTGAAGTTGTCAAATATTTCTTATTACTCACATCCACAATTAATGGCTATGGAAGCAGCAGTCACACAATGAAATGACATATAGCATTGGGCTTCTGCAAAATACTTCTTTAAATTGTTTTTGAACAAAGATGTCACTTTGAAGACTAAAGTGTGCTTGACCCAAGCCCTGGTATTTTCAATATCCTCTTACACATGTGAAAGCTGGACAATGAATAAAGAAGATCACAGAAGAACTTATGCCTTTGAATTATGGTGTTGTTGAAAAATATTGACTGTAAAATGGAATGCTGCTTCAAGAATGAAGAAATCTCTCTTGGAGGAAGAACAGATGGAATGCTTCTTAGAAGTGAGAATAGTCATACCTCATATTTCATATTTGTCATTTTGTCAGAAAGAACCATTTCCTTGAGAAGAATATCATGCAAGTTAAAGTAGAGGCTCAGTGAAAATGAAGAAGCCCCTCAAGTACATGGAATGTCACTGTGGTTTTTACAGTGGGCTCATACATGGCAACAATGAGGATGGCACAGGTCCAAGCAATGTTTTGTTCTATCCTAAATTTTGTAGCTATGAGTTTAAACTCACTTAAAGGCACCTAACAGCAACAAGGAATGAGATGGCTAGTGGTATTATGTGCCTATAAATCTTCATATCTATATCTATATTATATGTAGATAGATAGATGGATAGAGATTAAGGTAACTGACAGGACAAAAATAAAATCTTTCTATCAGAAGAAACCAACATAGTAAAAAAAAAATTAATTAATTAAAAAGGATGGTAGAGAAAGCTAAGAAAAGGACAACCTAGTGAAAGAGAAATTAACCCTGAAGCCATCATGACAAAATGAAGTTCAATTGGTCACTTTAATAACTATAAATAGATTTTTAAATAGAAAATAAGGCTGTTTTCATATTTGCTTAGAAAATAAAGTACAACACCATGCTATATCTAACAACATCCCTAAACAAATTGATATGGAAAGTTTAAATATAAAAATACAAATATAGATGTTATAGATGATGGCTATTTTTAAGTCATGAACCTATTCTTGGTATCAGACTAGATATGTTGAGCCACAATTCATTAACAAAACTGGAGAGTCATATATAATGATGATAGTTTGATTAAAAGCACAGAGCAAATCATTATTAACTTTCATGAAGCAGAACATAAAATGAAAGGATGAGTGTCATGCCTAAAAATATTTATTTTCAAATTTCTCTTTCATATCTATAAACATAGATGGGCCAAAAACATGAAGATAGAAGACCTAACTCTAAAACTTTAGAACAATACACTTTCTTTTCAAATATATGTGTGGTATCAGTAAAAACTGAAAAAATATTAGGACAAAAAAATCACAATGAATTTAAAATAAATAGAGAATATAAACATTCACAATTGACAAATTTATAAAGCTAGAAATTATTTTAAAAACAGTCTTTCAAATAGGAAGTCACACACACACAAACTTACACCCAGTGTCTTGCTAAAGAAAAACTATAAGTACAGTTGGAAATATTTGGGAAATAATAATTACAATAAAAATAATGAAATATAATAAATACTAATTATGGGAAATTCAAATAATTAAATATAAATTAAAAATTAGTCAAGACAGTATAGAATTTGAATATATGAGCATTTTCTCATGTTTGTTTTATCTTCTTTTTTTTTTTAATTGTGATTTGGGTGAAAGTTTACAGAGCAAATTCACTTGTCATACAGCAGTTCACACCCACCTTGTCTCATGACATTGACTGCAACTTACCACAATGTAACAGCTCCCCTCCCACTTCCTCCCCATAGTTACCTTTTCCGTGTCCTTTCCTCCATGCACTCCTGCCCTGTAAGCTATCTCCCTGTGCACACACAGCTCTTCTATTATCCCTTGATTTTTCTCTCCAAGGAGTTTATCTACCCAGTATAAATGTTCACCTCATATACCTGTCTTTTGTTTGGCTGGAAGCTATGGTTGGGGGTTCAGTTCCAAACCTGAATGGCAGCTAGGGAGGATAGTCTCAGTGGTTCCACCAGGCTCTATCAAACCAGCAAACCTGGTCCCTTTTTTTATTTAAATGATTTTGACTTTTGTTCCATATTGTTCTCCTGCTCTATCCAGGATCTCCTACATGTTTCATCTTTTATCATGAGGTGCCTTTTTATGTCTTTTGCCCATTTTTTAATTGGATTGTTTGTCTTTTAGTGTTGAGGTGTTGAAGTTTTCTATAAATTTTAGATATAAGTTACTTGTCATATAAATTATAGCTAAAAATTTTATCCAAATCTATAGGTTCTCTTTTTGCCCTTTTGGAGAAGTCTTTGAATTCACATAAGAATTTAATTTTTAAAAGATCCCAGTCATCTACTTTCTCTTCCATTTCTTGTGTATTTTGGGTTATGCTTGATAGGATATTTATGCCATAAATGAGGGCCTCTAGGTTTGCCTTAATTTTATTTTGATGAACTTTATGGCTTTAGGTTTGACATTTAAGTCTTTGATCCATCTTGAGTTTGTTTTTGTGTGTGAGGTGAGGTATGGATCTTGTTTCATTTTTCAGATAATGAATGACCAGTTTTGCCAGTACCATTTGTTAAAGAGCTTCTCTCTCCCCCATTTAATGGCTTTTGGCCCTTTGCCAAAGATCAGCTGTCCATAGACGATGGATCTATTTCTGGGTTCTTGATTCTGTTCCATTGGTCTATTTGTCTATCATTGTTCTAATACCAAACTGTTTTGACTACTGTGGCTGTATTGTAGGTTTTGAAATCTGAGAATGTAAGACCACCTACTTTTTCATCTTCAGCCATGTTTTGCTTATTCAAGATCTCTTTTCTTTCCATATGAATTTAGTGATTGTTTTTTCCATGTCCTTAAAGAATATTAATGGGGTGTGGATAGGTATTGTGTTGAATATATAAATTGCTTTTTGTAGTATTGACATTTTCACAATATTCAGACCACCTATCAATGAACATGGTATGTCCTTCCACTTATGTAGATCTCTTGTAGTTTCTTATAGTAGTATTTTTGTAGTTTTCTTTGTATAGGTCTCTTGTGTCTGACGTAAGATTTATTCCTAGGTATTTTATCTTTTGGTAACTGTTGTAAATGATATTGTTTTCCTTATTTAGTTTTCAGATATCTCTGTTGAGGCAGAGGAATCCAACTGAGTTTTGTATGTTAATCTTGTATCTTGCCACTTTGTTGAACCTATCATTTCCAGTAATTTCCTTACTGAGTCTCTTGGGTTTTCTATGTATAGGATTATGTCTTCTGCAAATAGTGATAGCTTTATTTCAGAGATGCAAATCAAAGCAACAAGATATCATCTCACTCCAGGAATAATAGCAAAGTTCAACAAGACAGAACATAATAAATGCTAATGAGGTTGTGGAGAGATTGGAACTCTTATACACTGCTGATGACTGTAAAATGGTATCACTACTGTGGAAAATGATATAACAATTCCTTGAAAAATTGAAAACAAAAATACCATTTGATCCAGCAATTCTATTACCACGAACATATCCTAAAGATGTAAGAGCTAGGACACAAATACACATATGCACACCCATTTTTATCATAGCACAGTTCACTATAGCAAAGAGATGGAAATAACCTAAATGTCCATTAATAGATGGATAGACAAAATTATGATATATTCACACAATGGAATACTATGCAATATGAAAGCATAATGAGGAATCCATGAACAACCTCATAACATGCATGAATTTGGATGATATTATGTTCTGTAAAATAAGTCAACCACAGAAAGAAGAATATTCCATGAGTCCATTATTGTAAACTCAAGGAAATGTTTATGCAGGGAAATTTACTTTGTGGGTTACCTGGAATGGAAGGGAAGGAGAGGAAAAATTTCTGACTAGTTAAGAGTCACATGTTGTTTTGGGTGAAGGAAAAGGTAATAAAACAAAAGTGTGTGGCCAGCACAATGACAAGAGGGAAAAGTCAGACACAGAAATGTGTACAAAAGATACAGACAACAAAGGCAAATACTATTAAATGCAGAATACTGCACAACCCAAACCTTAGGCTATGAGTAAATGCATAGACAGGTGAGAAGATCAAGAGTGGGGAGGCAAACAGGAATATACCCAAGACCAAGGATAGATTTAGCTGAAGATACCCTTACAAATGTACTTGTGCTACAAAATTACTCACATACATTATGGAAGTAACAGAGGACAAGGTTGGAGTAGCTCTCAGAGAAAACCAAACACTTTGAGGGGGAGAATCTCTGAGCCTGCAGGCTTGGGACCATAGTCTCAGGAGACATCATGCTCAATTGGCACAACAGAGTACACAAAAATCTTGTTCTGCATCCTACTTTGGTAAGTAGTAACTGGGGTCTTAAAAGCTTTTGAGTAGCCATCTAAGATGACACTATTGGTTTCCTCCAGTCTGTAACAAAGTAAAGTGAAGAAAATCATAGTCATTTGGAAATATTTAGTCCAAAGATATAGCGGAACATGAGGAACTAAGCCTTCACAACCCTAAGACCGGAAGAACTAGATGGTGCCCTGCTACCTATACCAACCATCTCAGAATTGGAGATGTTGGATAGAGTGGGAGGAAAAATGTGGAACAAAATTCAAAAACACAAAAATGACCAGAATTACTGGTTGGCCAGAGACTAATGGATCCCTAGACACTATGGTCCTGGGTTAAATCCCATGCCTGGAAATGGTAGTGCTTAAGACACTTGACTGCTAACTAAAAGGCTGGTGGTTCAAACTCACCAGTCACTCCTCAGAAGGAAGATTGGGAAATCTACTTCCATAGAGATACCACCTCAAAAACACAAAGAGGGGTTGCTATGAGTTGGATCTGACTCGATGGCAAGGAGGTATTTTTTTTTTTTTTTTCCTGTAGATTAGCCCTCAGCTCAACAGTAGAAACACTTAAAAGCAGAACACTTACCCAAGGGAGATGTACCCACCTACTCTGGTAGCATAGTGGCTAAGGCACTTGACTGCTAACCAGAAGGCTGGTGGTTCAAACCCACCAGCCACTCCTCGGAAGGAAGGT
>NW_006922415.1:214232-217909 GCF_000298275.1 Orycteropus afer afer
AAGATACTGACTATACGATAAATATAATATCCAAAGTCAGTGAATTATGGTGGTACAATTTGTTAGATATTTGGAAGAAGCTAATATTGGATGAAATGTCAAAACATAAAATAATGTAATTGTAAAAATACAAGAAGATAAAAGGGTCATTTTTTTTCTAGCTCAAGAAAGTGAAAGTTTCCTTAACTTATAGACTCATAACCAACTAAACATGGCTGGGAGAGTGCTAAAGGGGGAAGGAGGTCACATCCCATGACCCCTTCTAACCCCACAAGAGGAAGACAAAATCACCATCAGCAGCTCAAGGCCTATTCCTGCAAGGCCAGACATGCTGCCTCCCTCCAGCCCTTTTACCAACCGTTCCTCCCAAAGCACCCACCAACTCTTTCCTGGGTTTGATAATTTGCTGCTGTGGCCAAACAGAACTCACAGATTATGGGGTTTATTAGGGAAGAGCCAGGCTACAATTAAAGTTCAGGAAATATGCTCAGTCTCTCTCAGCCCACTGTTTCTCAGCCAACAGTCTCTCACAGTCTCTCTCCCAGCAGTGCATGCCCCTTGGTGTCTCACTCAGCAATGCATGTCTCTTGCATCTCTTTCCCAGCAGTGCATATCTCTCAGAAGTGTCCGTCTCTTGCAGCAGCATGTCCTTTTCAGCCAGCAGTCAGAGAGAATTCTGCCTCTAGGAGGCCTCCTTTTGAGCCTGGTAGAGTGGTCAAATAGCCAATCATAACATCAGAATTCTAAGCACCTGAGAGAGAGCAAATTTCCCAGGACATTGTTTTGTGCCACTCCCAACAGAAATAACCCAGGTAGATAACTTTAACAGTCAAGAGCTCCTCAGTTGCTCAGGGCAAATTCCACCATGCAGTTTACAAAGACTTATGACTAGAAAAGGCATACCAGGTAATTTACTACACCACAGTGAGAGAGATCATCTTAAAACAAGGGAACACATCACAAAGTTTGCCTCTATTTAAAACTTGTGCATCAAATACTTAGCAAATACTAAAACAATAGCAAGAGAGGAAGTGATAACATAATTCAGAAACAAAATGAACTCAGCACGGAAAAGTATATGGAACAAAGAAATCAGCAACACCATGAAAAAATACATAACAAAATGACAGCAACAAATTGATACTTGTTGATAATTACATTGAATGTCAATGAATAAAATACACCATTCAAGAGATGGAGAGTTGCAGAATGGATAAGAAAACATAACCCATCAATATGCTGTCCACATGAGACATACCTTAGAGACAAAGACAAAAATAGACTAAAAATCAAACGTTAGAAAAATGTATATCAAGTAAATGGCAACCAGAGAAGAGCAGGAGTGATAATATGAATTTCTGATAAAATTGACTTTAAGACAAAAACCACCACAAGAGACAAGGAAGGACATTATATAATAATTAAAGTATCAATTGAACAAGCGGACATAACCATAATAAATATCTATGCACCCAATAAAAGAGCCCTGAAATACAGAAATCAGACTTTAACAGATTTCAAAAGACAAACAGATGACTCCACAGTCATAGTAGGACATGTTAATACACCACTTTCAATCAAAGATAGAGTAATTGTAAAGTAACTCAACAAAGACACAGAAGAACTAAACAACACAATCCACCATCTTGCTCTAAACACATCTACAAAATAATTTACCTAACAATAGCACATTATACATTCTTTTCCAGTGCACATGGAACATTCTTCAGGATAGATCATACATTAGTTCATAAAACAAGCCTTAAAAAATTTAAAAACATTGAAATACTGCAAAGCATTTCCTCAAATCACAATACTATAAAATTCTAAATCAACACTGGGAAGATCAATGGAAAAAAAGAGCAAACACATGGAAACTAAATAACACCCTCCTTGAAAGTGGCTAGGTAATGTCGTTGTTGTTGTTATGTGTCAGACCTGACATATAGCGACCCCTCCTTGGATTTCTGTGGTGACATCACTATGCAAGTAGATTTTCCAACCTTCTTTCCATGGAGTGACTGGTGGGTTTGAACCTCCAGCCTTCTGCTTAGCAGTCAAGTGCCTTAGGCACTATGTTGGGTAATAGAAGAAAAAAAAAAAAAAATGAAATAAAAAATATTCTTGAATCAAATGAGAACATACAAAAATCTTTGGGACACAGCAAAATCATTGATCATTTATAGTATTAAATGCATACATTTATAGTAATAAATGTATACATCAAAAAAAGAAGAAAGAGACAAAATAAGCGTCTTAAACCAACATCTCCAATGATTAGAAAAAGAGCAGCAAAAAAGCCTACAATTGTGAGAAGAGATAATAAATATTTGAACAGAAATAAATGAAAAAACAGAAAGACAATAGAAAAAAAATCAACAAGACAATAGAAAAATCAACAAGATAATCTTTGAAAAGAATAATAAAATTGACAAACCACTGGCAAATTAAGAAGGAAGAGATGGAATGAGTACAAATGACATGACTAAGAAATGAGCTGGGTGAGGTCACAACAGAAATTCAATGGATACTATAAGTGCATTATGAAGAACTATGTGCTGAAATATGAAAATCTAGAAGAAATGGACAGATTTCTACAAACATACTACTTACCTAAACTAACAGAGAGTGAGTTGAACAGACCCATAAGTGAAACAGGTCATAAAAAATTACCAACAACAACAAAAAAGCCCTGCCCCAGACTGTTTAGCTGGAGAATTCTACCAAACTTTCAGAGAAGAACTGACACCAATTCTACTTAATCTATTAGAGAATATAGAAAAGGACGGATTTCTCCCAAATTCATTTTATGAAGCAAGCACAAACTTGATAGCAAAACCAGGCAAAGGCATCACTCAAAAAGGAAATTACAGATCAAGATCCATCATGAATATAGATGCAAAAATCTTCAACAAAATCCTAACCAATAGACTCCATCAACATATCAAAAAATAAAACATTATGACCAAGTGGGGTTCCTACCAAGTATGCAAGGATGGTTCAATATTAGAAAAATAATCAATGACATCCATCACATTAATGAAACAAAGGAAAAGGACCACATGAAAATATTAATTGATGCCAAAAAGACACTTGATATAATCCCATACCCATTCCTCATAAAAATTCCCAGCAAAATAGGAAGAGAAGAGAAATTCCTCAATATAATAAAGGTTATGTATGCAAAGCTAACAGCTAACATTATTCCCAATGGAGAGACACTGAAACCATTCCCCTTGAGAAAGCCAGGCAAGGGTCACCTCTATCATTACTTCTATTCAACATTGTATTGGAAATCCTAGCCAGGGAAATAAGGCAAGAAATTGTAATCAAATGCATAAAAATTGGTAAAGAAGAAGAAAAACTATCCCCATTTGCTGATGATATGAACCTGTATCTAGAAAGACCAAGAGACTCAGGGGAAAAAAAAAAAAAAAATTACTGGAACTAATTAAGAGATTTAGCATAGTAGCAGGATATAAGAGCAATGTGATAGTTGAAGATGTGTCAACTTGGCTGGACTCCAGTTGTGAGTGGTGGTTCCCATGATGGATCACATAACTGAGTTCTAAGCGGCCGGTCTGCCTAAGGGGAGTTTCCCCAGGGGTGTGGCCTACCTGCAATGCTATCCCAGGGACAAGCTGGAAAAACGGCATTCCGGACTATATACTTCCTGG
>NW_006922415.1:224049-233073 GCF_000298275.1 Orycteropus afer afer
ATAAATCTCACTAGGAACACAAAAGACCTATACAAAGAAAAATACAAAACACTACTTTAAGAAACCATAAGAAATCTACATAAATGAAAGAGCATTCCATGCTCATGGATAGGAAGATTGAACATTGTGAAAATGTCACTTCTATCCAAAGCAATCTATATATTCAGATACAATCTCAATCTAGATCCCATCAACATTCTTTAGGGATATGGAAAAACCAATCACTAATTTTATATGGAAAATAAAGGGACATAAGATAAGAAAAGCACTATTGAAGAAGAAGAACAAAGTAGGAAGTCTCACAGTGCTGGATCTCAAAACCTACTGTAAAGTCACAGTTGTCAAAACTGCTTGGTATTGGTATAATGACAGACACATAGACCAACAGAAGAGAATTGAGAACCCAGGAATAGATCCATCCACCTATGGTCAGCTGACCTTTGACAAAGGGCTGAAATTCATTAAATAGGAAACAGATTGTCTGTTTAACAAATGGTGCTAGCAAAACTGGATATCCATTTGCATAAAAATGAAACAAGGTCTGTACCCCACACTATACACAAAATTATGCCAGGTGGATCACAGACTTAAATGTGAAACCCAAAACTATAAAGTTCCTTAGGGAAAAGCAGAGACAAACTCAGGTGTCCTAATTTATGACATAATTAGACTATCAATCATAACCAAAAATGCACAAACAGCAGAAGTTAAGCTAGATGAATGGAACCTTTTAAAAAGTATATTTTATGTTCTGCCAAAGACTTCTTCAAAAGAATTAAAAGAAAACCTATAGATTGGGGAAAATATTCAGCAACAACATATTTGACAATGGACTTATCTCTAAAATATATAGAAAATATCAAGTTTTAACAACAAAAAGACAAAAAATTCAATTCAAAAATGGGCAGAAGACATTAATAGACACTTTACCAAAGAGGATATTCAGGCAGCAAACAAACACATGAAGAAATGTTCACAATCATTAGCCGTTAGAGAAATACAAATCAAAACAACAATGAGATACCATCTTGCCCCAGCACTAATAACAAAGTTCACAAGACAGAAAATAACTGAGGTTGTGGAGAGATTGGGACTGTCATACACTGCTAGTAGGGATATAAAATGATACAACAACTGTGGAAAGCAGTATGAAAATTCCTTAAAAATTTGTAATCAGAAATACCATTTGATTCAGAAATCCCATTACTAGATATATTTCCTAAAGAAATGAGATCCAGGACAAGAACAGATATATGCACACCCATGCTTATCTAAGCACTATTTACAATAGCAAAAAAGATGAAAACAACCTAGGTGCCCATCCACAGAAGATGGTGTGTTAGACTGGATTATCTAGAAAAGCAAAACTAGTACAGCTTATATATATATATAGAGAGAGAGAGAAAGATAAATTTATCTATCTTAGGAAAATGGCTCACACAATTATAGAAGCTGACAAGTCCCAAGTTCTTGGATCAAATGTCAATTTGGAGGCTTTTCCCATCTCATGCAGGTGCAAGGGCTGATGAGTTCAAGGATGGCAGTCAGCATTGACTAGCTATTAACTTCAATGAATGACGAATCCAAGATCTCCAGGCCGAATGGTGGATTGTTCGCCCACCGGCAGTTGTAGGCAGTGCAACAGCATCCCGGTCCACAGAGGAGTGTCTCTTTTCCCAGGATGTCCATAAATATACTGGAAGCAGTCCACACCCCTAGGGAAACTCCCTTTCAATGGATTGGCTGCTCAAAACAAATACATCAGATCCCATCATGGGAACAACACAAAATGTGGTTGAACATGGAGGACATTGTTGCTGTTATGTGCTGTTGAGTCTTCTCAGACTCATAGTGACCTTGTGTACAACAGAATAAAAGAAAACCTGGTCCTGTACCAGCCTCACGATCCCTACTATGTCTGAGCCCATTGTTGCAGTCACTATATCAATCCATCTTGTTGAGAGCCTTACCCTTTTTCATTGACCATCCACTTTACCAAGCATGACATCCTCCAGAGAATGGTGCCTTCTGACAACAAGACCAAAGTAGGTGAGATGAAGTCTGACTATTCTCGCTTCCAAGGAACATTCTGGCTGCACTTCTTCCAGTACAGATTTGTTAGTTCTTTTAACAGTCCACGATACCTTCAGTATTCTTCTCTAACACCACAACTCAAAAGTATCAACTCTTCTTCATTCTTCCTTATTCAATGTCCAGCTCTCACGTGCATAAGAGGCAACTGAAAGTTCCATGTCTTGGGTGAGGTGCATCTTAGTCTTCAAGGAGACATCTTTGCTTGTCAGCACTTGAAAGAGGTCTTCTGCAATATATTTACCCAATGTGAAATGTCTTTTGATGTCTTGACTGCTGTTTCCATTTGTGTTGATTGCAGAATCAAGCAATATGAACTCTTTTACAACATGAATCTTTTCTCCATTTATTCTGAGGCTGCCTATTGGTCCAGTAGTGAGGATTTTTGTTTTCTTTCTCTTGAAGTGTAATCCATACTGCAGACTGTAGTCTTTAATCTTCATCAGTAGGTGCTTGCTCCAAGTCATCCTCACTGTCAGCAAGCAAAGTTGTGTCATCTGCATATTTGAGGTTGTTAACGAGGCTTCTAAATTCAGGAGGGATATATTCAAGATCTATTTTGGCTCAGGCGGACTTGTCTTCAGCTTCAACATTAACTTGCATATGAGCAGTTGATGGTCTATTCCACAGTCAGCTTTTGGCTTTGTTTTGGCTGAAGATATTGAGCTTCTCCATTGTCTTTTGCCACAGATGTAGTTAATTTTATTCCTGTGTATTCCATCTGGTTAAGTTCACATTTATAGCCACCATTGAAAAAATGTATTTGCTATAAATGAGTCATTGGTTTTGCAAAATTCTATCATGCTATCTCCAGCATTATTTCTAACACTAAGTCCATATTTTCCAACTACTGGTGATTCTTCTGTATTTCCAACTTTTGCTTTCCAGTCACCAGTGAAAATTGACACATCTTGATTGAAAGTTTGGTCAATTTCAGACTGCAGGAGTTGGTAAAAATCTCCAATTTCCTCATCTTTGGCTTTGGTGCTTGGTGTGTAACTTTGAATAATAGTATTAACTGTTCTGTTCTTCTTTGTAATCATATAGGATATTATCCTATCACTGACAACATGGTACTTCAGGACAGATCTTGATAAATTCTTTGTGATGATGAACGCCACACCATTCTTCTTCAATTTGTCATTCCTGGCATAGTAGATCATAAGATCTTCTGGTTCAAAATGGCCAAAAACGTGCATTTCAGTTCACTAATCCTTGGATGTTGATCTTTAAGTTTTCCATTTCATTTTTCACAGCTTCCAACTTTGTTAGATTTATACTTCCTACATTACATTTTCCCATAATTAATGGATGTTTGCCTCTGTTTCTTCCCATTTTGAGTGATGCCACATCAGCAAATGGAGGTCCTGAAAGTTTTACTCTATTCACATCATTAAGGTTGGCTGTACTATGAGGAGGCAATTCTTCTACTGTCGTATTTTGAGTGCCTTCGGACCTGAGGGACTCATCTTCTGGCACTATATCGCACAGTGTTTCAAGGCTGTTCATAAAGTTTTCCAGTAATGTATCAGACAGTGTTTCACTGATATTTGTAAGGTTTTCACTGGACACTTTTGAGACATGGATAGCCTCTTCCTTCTTTCCTGTATGTCTTAGTCTGGAAGCTCCACTGAAACCTGTCCACCATTGGTAACCCTGCTGGCATTTGAAACACCTGTGACATAGACTCCAGCCTCTCAGCATTTCTTAGGCTACCACAGTACAAGAAACTAACAGACAAGTTTGTCTCCCTTAGCTGTTCGATTTCCTGGTCTCTTGCCATGTGTTCACTTACCTGGCCTGCCTCTGGGTGCTTCACACACACAAAACCCAGCATCTTCTGGTCCGGTTGGCTTACTGCAACCTTGCCTCCAGGGCCTCCATGCACAAAAACACATACCATACACTGGTCCAAAGCTTGCTTACTCTGGCCTTGCCCTGGGCACCTCCACACATGCAAACACCCACCTTCTGCTGGTCCTGGGCTAGTTTACTCTGGCCTTGGCCCTGTGGTGCCTGCATGCACACAAACATCCACCTTATGCTGGTCTTGGGCTGGCTTACATGGAGGACATTATGCTGAGTGAAATAAGTCAATCACAGAAGGACAAATACTGTATTAATTTGTTATTGTAAAAAGTCAAGGAAAGGTTTGTATGTGGAAGAAAACTTTCTTTGTTGGTTACCAAGGATGTGAGGTGAGGGGAGGTATCACTGTAAAAAATTAATTAATTAATTAATTAATAATTAAAAGAAAAAAAAGTTGTGCATCACAAACTCTTAGCTTCTCAACATATAAAGAACTTATTTGAAATGTGAAGAAATATGAAATAACCTGTAGAAAAATGGATTAAAAATACAAGAACATAAAAATATAATCAAACAATACACTCATGAATAAAAACAGCTCTTAAAGATAAAGTAAATATATATTGAACTAAAATTCTCACCTATCTGACTGGAAAAATATGAAAGTTCAGCAAATTCATTCTCTGCTTGGAAGTTATATGAGATGAGGATCTCTGATACAAGGCAATGAGAGTTAACCACACATATAAGAGGAAGTTGGCATTATCTGTAAAAAGTTGGCATTATCTGTAAAAATACCATATTGATGTATTTATCCTTGGATAACTCCACTTTTAAGAATTTATCAAACATATATTGGCACAACTTCAGATAATCTATGAACAAGATTATTCTTTATAGTAATTTTGGAAATTGTAAAAGATTAAAACCAATCTAATGTCCCTCAGTAGATTTCTGATTGAATAAGTTATAATGTTTCTACTGAATGGGATATTATGCCATATAAAATAACAAGAAAAAAATAGAACTTTACATGTTTTTACAAACTAATTTCAAGGGTTTGTTTTAAACTAATAAAAATAGTAGTATGCAGAAAAATATATACATAGTATTCTACTATTTGGAGCTCTGGTAGCATAGTGCCTAAGGCATTTGACTGCTAACAAGAAGGCTTGCGATTTAAACCCACCAGCCACTCCTTGGAAGTAAGGTTGGGCGATCTACTTCTGTAGTGATACTGCCCCAGAAAGCCAAGGCGGGGTCGCAAGGAGTCAGATCCTACTCAACGGCAGTGAGTTTTTTTTAATTATTATTATTCTGTTATTTGTATAGCGTTATGCCTAAGGCACTTGACTGTTAACCAGAAGGCTGGTAGTTCAAACCCACCAGCCCCTCCTTGTTCAAACCCACCAGTCACTCCTCTGAAGGAAGATGGGGCAATCTACTTCCATAGTGATACTGCCTTGGAAACCTAAGAAGGGGTCGCTATGAGTCAGGTCTGACTCGAGGGCACATAACAACCACAACAACTACTTTCTTATGTAAAATGCAGTATGTCTATAAATAAACACACAAACACTTATAAGTGCACTTGTTTATATTTGTATTATGATACAGACAATAAGAAGAAAAAAGTTGTGGGAAATAGAAAATAATTGGAAACCACAGAGATGAAAGGGAAACTTCTATGAATATGTCTTATTATATCGTTAGATTTGAAAATAGTTTCAAAAGATGTATTCAAAATTTAAACCTAGATAAAATTGTCTAAAAATCTAAAACAAACTGAAACAAATCAACTTAATTTTATATCAGTTTGGTGTTATATCCAATTTGAAAATCTTTTTTCGAGTGATTTTAGGACAAAATAATATGAATGAAAATTCTCAATATTTAGACAATAATCTACAAAAAAGAAATGCAAAGAAATCTGAAAATTGATTCAGTAGTCTAAGTATTAATATTAATGTTGGCATTATTCCTATAAAATAAGCATAAATATCCATATTCATTTGCATAATTCATCATATATAAATTCCCAATATATAACGTTAGTTAAAATATATAGTATTTCCACATGCCTATCAAAAACTCTTAAAAGTCGACTTACATTATTTGTGGTTTTTTATTTTTGTTGTTGTTGTTGTTATGTGCCCTCAAGTTGGACCCGACTCAGCGACCCCTCCTTGGGTTTCCGAGACAGTATCACTACGGAAGTAGATTGCCCCATCTTCCTTCAGAGGAGTGACTGGTGGGTTTGAACTGCCAGCCTTCTGGTTAGCAGTCAAGTGCCTTAGGCACTATGCTACCAGAACTCCCTTTTACTTTTAGTTTATCTATTTATATTTTTGTCAGTGTCTAAAATATGAAATCTATTTCTATTTATTATATGGTAGTATTAAAAAAAATGACATAGACTATAAGACTTAAACAGCCTTATTAACCTAAAATCTATTAGACACATGAAATGTCTGTACATGCACTTACCATATTGGCAAGTATATACTAACTATGATTATAGATCTTTAAATATGTTACAATAACTTAAAAATTTGACTGCTAACCAGAAGGCTTGTGGTTTAAACCCACCAGCTACTCCTTGGAAGTAAGGTTGGGCCATCTACTTCTGTAGTGATACTGCCCCAGAAAGCCAAGGGGGGTTGCAAGGAGTCAGATCCTACTCAACGGCAGTGAGTTTTTTTTTTTTTTTTTTTTAATTCTGTTATTTGTATAGCCTAGTGCCTAAGGCACTTGACTGTTAACCAGAAGGCTGGCAGTTCAAACCCAGTAGCCCCTCCTTGTTCAAAAACACTGCAAGTATATTTTTAAAAGGTAGACAATCTATAATTTTATAATTGAATAACAGCAATATAAATATATAAAATATATTATTATACTTAGGAGGTAAAATAGTCTGTGTGGTAGATATGTTATATGTTTCTCCTAAAAAGAATTTTTATTTTTTCAAAGCTAGGTTCTTCATTTTTTTTTTTTCTTAATATATGAATTCTTTTTTTTTTTTTTTTTTCCCTCTCTCTCTTATGCCCTGGCTATCTTCTGCAATTCTCTTTGCTTTGACAAGAAACTTCCCTAGGGAAACTTGTGAGAAGGATGATTGCTGTCAATGATATATGATATTGTAAAATTCAACAACTTTTACCATTGTTCAAATGGTCTGCCAGAACTGAATAATGGCATGCAAAAAATTAAGTATCACCAATGACATCTCTTTTTAAACTATTACTTTCCTTTTCAAAACCTTAACGTTCTCTATATAATTTACTTTAAAAAATGTGTAAAATGATTGAATATTTATTATTGGACTTTTGTGTGATAATGATTTTGAAATTGTTAATAGTACAGGTATCTCAATTAAAAAAAAAAAGCCATGTTCTTGATAAACACATTTGAATGCTTTGTAATTAAAAAAAATATATCAAGACAAATCCCATACATATCTTTTTAATAGTTATTGAGAATGTATTTTAAAATGTACTGTAAAAAATAAGAGGCCCTCAGTATACTCACACATTATTTTACATATAGGGAATTGCTTTATTATTTTTAGAAATATATTGTTGTAGCTACATGAAATAGGATCTATATTATCTTATTTTGGGATAACTGAACAATTTACTAATTTAATTTCTATTAGTTACATGAAAATTTAGTTCTCTTAAACTCTCGCTATCCTACACCTATTAAAAAGTATAAGTATTTTAAATATATTTACATATATATACTTAAAATATTGTTTGTTCTAAAATGAAATTACTTTTAACATGCCTATGTGTTGGAAAGGGTGTTCTGGTAGCGCAGTGCCTAAGGCACTTGACTACTAACAGAAGGCTGGAGGTTCAAATCCACCAGCCACTCCTAGGAAGGAAGATGGGGCAATCTACTTCTGTAGTGATAGTGCCTCGAAAACCCAAGGAGGGGTCGCTATGAGTCAGATCTGACTTGACAGCAGTGAGGTTTTTTTTTTTTTTTTGGTATGTGTTTTAAAATATTTTAAACACATGCATATTTTATATGTCATAATAACCTTGAGATGCAATGAAAATTTCTATTTTACAATATTTCAAAGACTTTGAGACCTGTTTATCTACTAGTTGTTTTGTTTACAAAATTTCTCCTTACAGCAACTGGCCAGGGGAAAATTCTTTTAAGCCTTTGTAACTTAACCTTTTGCTAGAGAATGGCTTCAGGCAAAATGATTTTGCTGCTTTAAAACACTGACATAGCACGGAGTCACCGATTTACCATCTATTCCCAGATTCATCATGACCTGCAAAGAGAAGTTTCTATTCCCTTAATCTTTCTTTGAATGTTCTTAAATTGCAATTTAAATCTATCATTGTAAATTCTATGAATTTTATTTAGGTTTCAGTGATCCATTATTGAAAAAAGAAAAAAAACAAATCAAAACATTTAGCATAGCTTAAAACATGCTCCTAATAGGGACAAGAGTTTGAAGTTTTCATGGTGTTCAATTTGAACATAACTTTAGTCAAGATGCTTTTACCTAAAGCAGTATTTAAACCCTTGACTAATATATTTTAGGCTCAAGCATAGCAACAATTTTGAGAATGGTGTAGGACCTGGCAGTGTTATGTTCTGTTGTGCATGAGATCACTATTAGTTGGAAAGGACTGGATGGCACCTAACAACAACAAGCAACAAAATTATGTGTAGACACTGACTTTGACAGAGGTGAGTTAAGTTGAAGGAAGTGACTATCCAAGGAGACAGTGAAAACACAAGTGAATAATGAAAATGAAAACACACACATGTGTAGCATCTCTAAAGCACTATTCAGAGAGAAGTTTGTAACTTTCAGTTGTTATATGTGAAGTGAAGACAAGATTAAAATAATTTCTTTGAGCTTACACATTAAGAAGCTAGTCAAATACCCTTAAGCAGCCTCACTGGAAAGTGCAGCACTATCTCCTGCTATATGTTATCAAGCAGTATTTAGTCACATGGCCATATCTAGCTCCAAGGAATTAAAGTCTATTGTGAAAGAAGGGGCTCTGGTAGCACAGTGCCTAAGGCGCTTGACTGCTAACCAGAAGGCTGGCAGTTCAAACCCACCAGCCACTCCTCAGAAGGAAGGTTGGGCAA
>NW_006922415.1:233173-235326 GCF_000298275.1 Orycteropus afer afer
CCTACTTCCGTAGTGATACTGCCTCGGAAACCCAAGGAGGGGTCACTATGAGTCAGGGCCGACTTGACGGCACATAACAACAACAACAACAACATGAAAGAAGGGGAGCAGTGGTGGTGTAGTGCCTAAGGCATTTGACTGCTGAACAGAAGGCTGGTGGTTCATCAAAGAAAACAGGGAGAATGAGGGTTGGTGAGCCATTAGTCCTCTGTGCCACTCAGCTAAATACAGAGGTAACAGTTCATGCTATCCCTAGGAATGCCACATGAATTGACTCTTTCATTGTACATACTTACTTACATAAAAATAAAACCAAAATAAAAACAGATAAGATTCTTTGAGGGATAATTTTTGAACCAATATTTTGACTGATTATGCATCCTAGCCTCCTGCAGTAAATTACTTAATATGGCTTTCCTACCCATAAGTCATTGTAAACTCAGTGGTGGAATGAGCAACTGAGGAGCTCCTGATTATAAATGTTATCCACCTGGGTTATTTCTGTTGGGCGTGGCACAACGCAATGTTATGGGAGGTTCTCTCTCAGGTGCTTAGAATTCTGTTGTTATGATTGGTTGGTTTGGCCACTCTACCAAGCTCAAAAGGAGGCCTCCTAGAGGCAGAACTCTCTCTGACTGCTGGTTGAGGAAGACGTGCTGCTGAAAGAGACCTGCGCTCCTGAAAGAGACACATGCTGCTGGGAAAGAGATGCAAGAGACATGCATTGCTGAGTAAGACACCGAGGGACATGCACTGCTTGGGGAGAGACTGTGAGAGACTTGGCTGAGAGACGGTGGGCTGGGAGAGAGACTGAGTATTTTTCCTGAACTTGAATTGTAGCCTGGTCCTTCCCTAATAAACTCCATAATCTGTGAGTTCTGTGCGGCCACCACAGTGAATTATCAAACCCAGGAGAGAGGTAGTGGGTGCTTTGGGAGGGAAAGTTGGTGAAAGGGCTGGAGGGAGGCAGAATGTCTAGCCTTGCAGTAATAGGCCTTGGGCTATTGATAGTGATTCTGCCTTCCTCTTGTGGGATTAGAGGAGGTCAGAACATGTGGCCTCCTTGCCATTTTTGCACCTCCTAATACAAAAAATTTGTAAAATATCAGTCAACTGAAAAATATCCTTTATTTGGTTATTTTTTGGGTTTTATTTTTTTGTATAACCACATAAAATGCTATTTTATGGTTTTATATAACAAGTTATATGTTTTTATCACTATTATAAACTGACCTGTCAATTGAGGTAAACAACTTGTCAATACAAGCAAACATACTATGTTTAGTAATATTTTTCTTGATGACCAAATCACAATGTTGTTTTGGTATTTTATAGACACATCTCCAAATATGTAGTAAACATCTTTACATCTGTCATCTCTTTGGTAACAACTTACAAACTTGTTTTCTTATCATTTTTTTGCTGCTATTAAAAAAAAAAAAAAAAACACTGGCTGAAACAGTTATAAAATGGTCTAATTATGATTACAGGTGTGTGGTGTGGGTAACTTATGAATGAATGTGGTAAAACACATTTTGAAGATATAAAATGCCAATGAAATTCTTTTTTTTTTTTTGACATTAAAGAGATTCAGCTCTTGTGTCTTTTATTGCTGCTCATCTTTACATCTGTCTAGATTTGCTATTTTTTCCAGTACTTCTCTATTTAGTACCATCCTGTCTTTATTTATTTATTTATTTTTAATTGTGATTTGGGTGAATATTAATAGAGCAAATTCACTTACAATATAGCAGTTCATATACACTTTGTCTCATGACTTTGACCATTATTCACCATTATGTAACAGCTCCGCTCCTACTTCCTCCCGACAGTCACCTCTTCCCTGTATCCATCCCTCCATGCACCCCTGCCCCCTGAACTGTCTCCCTGTGCATAAACAGTCCTTCTTTCTCCCATGACTGTTCTCTCAAAGGACTGTATCTACCTCAGGTAAATATTCAACTACTATGCCTGTCTTTTGTTTTGCTGGAAGCCACAGGTGTGGGTTCAATTCCAGACCTGAAGAGCAGCTAAGGGCCATAGTCTCAATGGTTCCATCAGGCTCTATCAGACCAGCAAACCTGGTCCCTCTGCCCCTTTTTTTTTTCCTAAATGATTTTGAGTTTTTTTCCACATTATTCTCCATCTCTATC
>NW_006922415.1:236421-239604 GCF_000298275.1 Orycteropus afer afer
CAGCAGTGTATAAGAGTCCCAATCTCTCCACATCCTCACCATCATTTGTTATTTTCTGTCTTGTTGAACTTTGCTACTAGTGCTGGAGCAAGATGGTATCTCATTGTTGTTTTGATTTGTATCTCTCTAATGGCTAATGATCATGAGCATTTCTTCAGAAGTTTGTAGGCCACCTGAATATCCTCCTTGGTGAAGTGTCTATTGCCAATGAAATTCTTAATGTCAAGCTGGTCCTTATTATTGAATCTTCAATCAAGCTGAAAAAAATCTGGACAGGATTGGAGCAGGAGCTTATTCCAACTCCCTCATGAATTCTTCTCTCCAGTTGACCATGGATCCCAATGCTTAAATAAAAATTGGGAATAGTTATTGGGGGGGAATCAGCAATAAAAACAATGAAAAATTTCTGATCTTAAGAAAAAATGAATTCATACACATATACATTCATATAAATTTATTCATATAAATAAAAATGCACCAAAAGTAATGCATATGGCAGAGTAGTAGTTGGTACACTTTTTCTGTAAAGATCCAGAGAGTAAATAGGTAAGCTTTTGTAGATCATACTATCTCTGCTACTTCTATTCAATGCTGTCATTACTGTGTGGCTGCAGCCATAGAAAACACTTAAACAAATGGGCATGACTGTGTTCTAATTTCTTATTTATTGACACTGATATGTGAATTTTATATAATTTTAATATATCACAAAGCATTATTGTGTTTAATTTATCTCAACAATTTAAAAGTGTAAACATTAGTTTTAGCTCAGGAACTGTACAAAAACAGACTGCACATGGGATTTGGTCCTAACATCCCACTTTGCCACATCCTGGTTTTCAGTGACTACAGGAGAATTGTGATCAGACATGGAATAAGGAAAAACAGCAGTTACATTCTCACCAATCATTATCAGATGTGTTGCCTCTTTTCTTATTTTAATCACTTCCAAATAATATGGTCAAGAATTTTACCAGTGTCATTATTTTTCTTTTTATACTCTGGATAAAGTTGTTTTTTCTTTCTGAGACTAAATCACTGTATATGAAATAGTAATTATGTGTATATGTGTATCTAAAATGAAAAGAAATTATAAGATGAGAGAAACATGTGCACACTAATTATTTCCTGTTGTTGTTGCTGTTATGTGCCATCAAGTCAGCCCCGACTCATAGCGACCCATCCTTTGGTTTCCGAGGCAGTATCACTACAGAAGTAGATTGCCCAACCTTCCTTCTGAGGAGTGGCTGATGAGTTTGAACCGCCAGCCTTCTGGTGAGCAGTCAAGTGCCTTAGGCACTACACTACCAGAGCTCCCTAATTAGTTCCTAATAGATGCTTAATAAATTTTCAAAATAAATAATCTCAGGGTTCACATTTTATACACACCATAAAATTGTATCTTACAGAGTTTAGTGAAAAATTGCTTATTGTTGTTGTTGTTGTTATGTGCCATCGAGTCAAACCCGACTCATAGCGACCCCTCCTTGGGTTTCTGAGGCAGTATCACTACAGAAGTAGGATTGCCCAACCTTCCTTCAGAGGAGTGGCTGGTGGGTTTGAACCGCCAGCCTTCTGGTTAGCAGGCAAGTGTCTTAGCCACTATTTAAGTAACTATTATTTGCCTGTTGCAAAACTAACCAGATAAACTGACAAATGCTAGCAAATATTTTTTTCTTTGATTTTTATTGTGGATTTCATGATCTAATAATATTTATTAAATATTATAAATTTTGTAATATGTAATAAATACACAAGAGAATGGCAAAACTGTTTCACCCAGGTTGGTCATGTTGGTAGAAGGGATCATTCCTTGAGAAGGATATCAGGCTTGGTAAAGTGGAGGGTCAGCAAAAAAGGTGAAGACCCTAAACAAGATGGAATGACAGAGTGTCTACAATGATGAGCTCAGATATAGCAAGAATTGCAAGGCTGGCAGGACCAGGCATTGTTTCATTCTGTTGTACACAGGGTGACTATGAGTTGGAGCCAACTTAATGACATCTAAGAACAGCAAAAACACAATAACCCAGTGAAGATTCAAGGAGACTGGCAAGATACAACTGGAATGTGGAATGAATTGAGAAAATATTTCAGCTGCTATTCAGATCGCCACAGGAGAGACAGTTTGGAATTTAATTCCAAACAAGTTTATGGTTTTCTATAATATCAACCCATGAGAACACACATTTTAGAGAAACATATCAGAATACAGCCAAGAAAAAAAAGGAACAAACATAAAAGGTGTTTTTGAAAGAAAATCATGAGAGATACTACTGATATTAAAATGATGAGTCAATAAAATTATAAATAAATGTATGCTACTAATTTTGACAACTTGATAAAATGGAAAAAAATTCTTGAATGACATTTATAAACAAAACTGACACAATACAAAATATGAATTCCAAATCACTTTCTATCTTTGAAAGAAGTTTAATTTATATGAATAATATTAAACTAAACAGAATACATGTCCCACATGCTTTAATTGATGAATTCTACAAATATATAAGAAAAAAAATAACAATTTTTGCACAAACTCTTTTAAAGCAGTGAAGAAGATGGAGCCTTTCCCAGCTTGTTTTACCAGTTAAACATAGCTGTTACCACATCTTTCAAGGATATTACAAAACATTAGAGATCAATGTCCCTCATGAGCTGAACACAATAATCCTTAAAAATAAATTGGGAAATTAAATTTGGAAACAGTATAAAACATCTTTTGGAAGGAAGATAGGGAAATCTACTTCTGTAGTGATACTGCTTCGGAAACCCAAGGAGGGGTCGCTATGAGTCAAGTCTGACTTGACAGCAGTATGTTTGTTATAAAACACCTTGAAAAATATTATTTGTCTTAGGATGGCAAGCTTGGCTTGGCACTGGAAAAACAACAAATGTGATTTTGTATATTAATGAAGTGAAGGAGAAAAACAGTTTTACATAATAATACAATATTTTTTTTAACTAGATAAAAAATGACACTTATTCAAGATTAAAATTGTTAACACATGAATATTAAATTGTTGTTGTTGTTGCTGTTATGTGCCCTCGAGTCAGCCCCGACTCATAGCGACCCCTCCTTGGGTCGAGGCAGTATCACTACAGAAGTAGATTGCCCCATCTTCCTTCTGAGGAGTGGCTGATGGGTTTGAACCACCAGCCTTCTGGTTAGCATTCAAG
>NW_006922415.1:241339-247142 GCF_000298275.1 Orycteropus afer afer
TGAAAGAACTGAAGAAAAATTGAAGCCTCGAGTTGCAATATTGAGAGATTCTATGGGCAAAATATTGAATGATGCAGGAAACATCAAGAGAATATGGCAGGAATACACAGAATCACTGTACCAAAAAGAACTGGTCAATCTTCATTCATTTCAAGAGTGCCTTCTGATCTGAGGGGTTCATCTTCTGGCACTGTATTGGACAATGTTTCAGGGCTATTCATAAAGTTTTCCAGCAATGTACCAGATGGTGGTTCACCTCTATTTATAAGGTTTTCACTGGCCAATTCTGTGAGAAGTGGATGACCCCTTCATTCTTCCAAGTGTGTCTTAGTCTGGAAGTTCTGCTGAAACCTTGCCACCAGGGGTGACCCTGCTGGCATTTGAAATACCAGTGGCACAGCCTCCAGCCTCACAGAAACACACAAGCCACCACAGTAGGACAAACTGACTGACTATTTATGGCTAGGTTCACTAAAATAGGAGACAATTGTGAATTAAAAATGGAAGTAAATTTATACAATGATGTGTTGTTTTTGTTGTTAAGTGTCACGGACACTACTCTGACTCATAGCAACCCTACATACAGTAGAACAGAACATTGCCCAGTAATTTGCCATCTTTACAATCTTTACTATGCTTGGGCCTACCATTGCAGCCACTGTGTCAATCCATCTCGTTGAGGGTCTTTCTCTGTTTCTCTGTCCCTCTACTTACCCAAGCATGATATCCTTCTTCAAGGACTAGTACTTTCTGACAAAATGACAGAAACATGAGAGAGGACTTTTTTTTTTCTTTTTTTTAGGATTTGGGTGAAAATTTACAGAGCAAATTCACTTTCCACCCAGCAACTCACACACACACTTTGTCTTGTGTCATTGACTACAATTTTCCATAATGCAACAGCTCCCTTCCCACTTCCTCCCCATAGTTACCTCTTCTCTCTGTCCTTCCCTCCATGCACTTGTCCCCTGAGCTGTCTCCCTCTGCATACACAGCTCTTCTATTCTCCCATGATTGTTCTCTCCAAGGAGTGTATCTGCCTGATGTAAAAGTTCAGCTTATATATCTGTCTTTTGTTTGGTGGGAAGCTACATAAATGGGTTCAATTCCAGACCTGAAGGGTAGCTAGGGGCTGTAGTCTCAGTGGTTCCATCAAGCTCTATCAAAACAGGAAATCTGCTCCTTTTTTTTTTTTTTATTTTGAGTTTTGTTCCACATTGTCCTCCTACTCTATCCAGGATCTCCTACATAGACACCCCTCTGAGTGGTTGGCCATGGTAGCTGGGCACCATCTAGTTCTTCTGGTCTTATAATAGCACAGGCTGAGGGTTGCATGGTGTACCAGTTGCTTGGACTAATTGTTTCCATGAATCTTTGGTTTTCTTCATTCTTCTTTGCTCTGGACAAGGAGAGACCCATCGTTGCATCTAGATGGCTGCTTGCAAACTTTTAAGATCCCAGTCACTGCTTGCCAAAGTAGGAGGTGGAACAATATTTTGTGTAGTATATTATGCCAATTAAGCTTGATGTCCCCTGCAACTATGGTCCCAAGCCCTTAGGTCCAACTACTCGCTCCCTCTGGGTAGCTGGCTATGACCAAGTAGTGTCTACAACCTTGTCCCTTGTCAGCTCTACTATACACCTGTGAATTCTTACAGACCATACAAGTACACTGGTAGAAACATTGTCTTCTAACCCTAAACATGGTCTTGGGTACACTCTTGCCTGCATAGACATACCTAATAGCCTGTCCACCCATCTATCCACCCATATAACTATGTTTGTCTTTACTGAAAACACAGTACTGTATTTGCAAAAGGGTTCATATTTGTTGTCCATACCTCCCATGTACCTCTCTATATCTTCCTCTTCCTCAATATCACTGTGTTGATCACTCACATTTGGTACATTGTCCTTCTCTTCACCCAAATCAATACTTGTTTCTAACTATCTAACAGTGTTCCCTCTCCTCTCCTCCTACCCCTGGTAACTGACAAAGAAAATTTGCTTCCATAGATAAACCTTTCCTTGATTCTTACAATAACAGACTAATACAACATTTGTCCTTCTGTGATTGACTTATTTCAGTCAGCATAATGTTCTCCAAGTTGAGAGATGAAGTTTCGACATTCTTCATTTTAAGGAGCTTTCGTGGTATACATTTTCCATGCCTGATTTCTTCTATCTTGTAGCAGTCCATGATATATGCTATATTCTTTATCAACTTCCCAGTTCAAATGAATCAATTCTTCTATGGTCTTCCTTATGCATTATACAGCTCTCACATGCATATGAAGGGATAGAAAATATCATGGTTTGGGTGAAGTGCACCTTAGTCTTCAAAGTGAAATCTTTGATCTTTCACACTTTAAAGAAGTCTTTTGCAGAAGATTTGACCCGTTCAATACATTGTTTGATTTCTTGACTTCTGTTTCTATAGATGTTTATTGTGGATCCAAGTAAAATTAAATCTTTGGTAACATCATTTTTTTTTTTTTTCTCAATTTGTCATGATATTGCTTGTTGGTCCAATTTTCAGCATTTTTGTTTTCTGTATGTTAAGGTGTAATCTGTATGGAGAAAGTAGCCTTTGATCTTCAACAGTAAGTGCTTCAATCCGTATTCACTTTTAGAAAGCAAGTTATGTCATCTGCATATTGTACATTGTTAATAACTTCTCCTCCATTCCTGATGCTGCATTCTTATTCATTAGTCCAGCTTCTCAGATTGTTTGTTCAGCATGTGGACTGAATAAGTATAATGAAAGGAAATAATTGTGATGCACATCTATTCTGATTTTAAATGGCAGATTATCCCTTTCTTTTGTTCAAAAGACTGTCTCTTCATCTATGTACAAGTTCCTCATGAACATAATTAAATGTTCAGACTTCCCATTGTTCCCAATGCTATCTACAATTTGTTAAGATTCACATTGTCTAATTTCTTTGCATAGTTAATAAAACACAGGTAAACATCTTTCTAGTATGCTTTACTGTCAGCCAAGATCCATCTGACATCATCTATGACATCAGTCATTCTATACCCTCTTCTGAATACAGGTTGAATTTCTGGCAGTTCTCTCTGGATGTACTGCTGCAGCTGTGTTTGAACTATCTTCATCATAATTTTGTGTGCCGTATTAATGATAGTGTTCAATAATATCTGAATTCTGGTGAATTGCCTGTGCTTGGAATAGGTCCAAATATGGATCTCTTCTAGTCAGTTGGTCAGGTATCTTTCTTCCAAATTTCTTGGCCTAAATGAGGGAGCACCTTCAGGGTTGCATCCATTTGTTGAAACATCTCAATGGGAGATCATCAGTCCTCAATTCCTGGAGTCTTGTTTTTCACCAAATATTTCAATTCAGCTTGGACTTCATCCTTCAATACCATAGGTTCTTGACCATATGTTACCTTCTAAAATAACTGAACATCCATGGATTATTTTTGGTACAGTGACTGTGTATTCTTTCATTTTATTCTTTCCACCTTCTTTTGATGCTTCTTGCATCATTCAATATTTTGTCATAGAATCCTTGAACATTGCAACTAAAGACTTAAATTTTTTCTTCAGTTCTTTCATCCTGATAAATGTTGAGCATGTTCTTCCCTTTTGATTTTCCATCTCCAGGTCTTTGCACATTTTATTATGGTATTTTGCTTTGTCTTCTCAAGCTGTCCTTTGAAATCTTATGCTCAGCTCTTTTATGTCATCATTTCTTCTATTCTCTTTAGATATTGTAATTTTGAAAGTAATAATTGAGTCTCTTTTGGTTTGTATTCTGAATCTCTTCTCTGTTTTTGGTGTATGTATACTTCCTTATTTTGATTTCTTCATATATGATGTTCTTAATGTCATCCCACAACTCATCTAGTCTTTGGCCACTGGTGTTCAGTGCATTAAGATTTATTCTTCAAATGGTCTAATGGTCTTTAAATTCAGGTGGAATATATTTTAAGGTTATATTTTGGCAATCATTGACTTGTTTTAATTTTATTCAACTTCAACTTGAGGTTACATATTAACAATTAGATGGTATGTTCCACAATCTTTACCTGGACTTTTTCTGACTGAAGATATTGAGCTTCTCCATCATATCTTTCACAGATTAATTGATTTGATTCCTGTGTATATCATCTACTTCAATCCACATATATAGTTGCCAATTATGTTGTTAAACAAAAAATCATTTAAATTATTAAATTATTGTTGTTGTTGTTGGGTGTCATTGAGTCAGTTCCAACTCATAGTGGTCCAATATACAACAGAATGAAACACTGTCTTGTGTCATCCTCACAATCCTTGCTCTGCTTGAGCTCATGGCTGCAGCAACTGTGTCAATCCATATCATGGAATGTCTTCCTTTCTTCACTGACCCTTCACTTTACCAAGCATGATACACTTCTCCAGGGAATGGGCACTTCTGATGACATGGCCAAAATAGGTGAGAAAAAGTCTGGTCATTCTTGATTCCAAGGAACATTCCACTTCATTTCTACCTGGCCACATTTGTTAGATCCTCTGACTGTCCATGGTATTTTCAGTATTCTTTACCAACACAAAAATTCAAAATCTTTTTTTTTGTTGTTGTTTTTAATTATGATTTGGGTGAAAGTTTACAGAGCAAATTCACTTTCCATACAGTAGTTCACATCCACTTTGTCTCATGACATTCACTACAATTTACCCAATGTGCCAGCTCCCCTTCCACTTCCTTCCCATAGTTACCTCTTCCCTGTGTCCATCCCTCCATACACTCCTGCAACCAGAGCTGTCTCCCTGTGAAACACAGCCCTTCTTTTCTCGTGATTGTTCTCTTCAAGGAGTGTATCCACCTTGTGTAAATGTTCAACTCATATGACTATCTTTTGTTTGGCTGGAAGCCGCAGGTGTGGGTTCAATTTCAGATCTGAAGGGCAGCTAGGGGCCATAGTCTCAGTGGTTCTGCCAGGCTCTATCAAAATAGCAATTTTTTTTTTTTTCCCAAAAATTATTTTGAGTTTCATTCCACATTGTTCTCCCTCTCTATCCAGGATCTCCTACATAGATACCCCTCTGAGTGGTTGACAGTGGTAGCCAGGCACCATCTAGTTCTTCTGGTCTCATAGTCATCTAGGCTAAGGATTGCATGGTGTACAAGTTGCTTGGACTAATTATTACCATGAATATTTGGTTTTCTTCATTCTTCTCTGCTCTGGACAAGGAGAGACCCATCATTGAAACTATATGGCTACTAGCAAGCTTTTAAGATCCCAGTCACTACTTGCCAGAGTAGGAGGTGGAACAACATTTTGTGTAGTATGTTATGCCAATTGAGTTTGATGTCCCCTGACTATGGGCCCAAGCCCACAGTTTCAACTACTCTATCCCCTTGGGTAGTGGGCTGTGGCCAAGAAGTGACTACAACCTTGTCCCTGGTCGGCTCTACTATACACCTGGGAATTCTTGCAGAACATACAAATACACTTCTTGAACTGTTGTCCGCCAACCCTATACCTGGTCTTGGGTACACTTCCCCCTGCATAGACATACCTAATATTTCAGCCTGTTCACCCATCTATCCAACCATAACCCCTGGTTTGCTGTAACTGACAGTGCAGTACTGTATGGACAAAAGTGTTCATCTTTGTTGTTTGTACCTTCCCTGCACCTCTCTATGACTTCTTCTTCATCAATGCCACCATGTTGACAATTCACATTTGGTATATTGCCCTTCTCTTCACCCAAATCATTAATTATCATTACCTACCTACAGTGTTCCCTCCCTTCCCCTCCCTCCCCTGGTAACCAACAAAGAAAATTT
>NW_006922415.1:248553-271339 GCF_000298275.1 Orycteropus afer afer
CTGAGGAGTGGCTAGTGGGTTTGAACCGCAAGCCTTCTGGTTAGCAGTCAAGTGCCTTAGACACTATGCTACCAGAGCTCCTATATATGTATGTATGCATGTATGTGTGTGTGTGTGTGTGTGTGTGTGTGTATATATATATATATATATATATTAGGGCCCCTAAATTTTCCTCTGCTTTTTCCTTGAGGAACTATATGGTTTTAGGTTTCACATTAAAATCTTTGATCCATCTGGAGTTAGTTTTTGTGGATGGTGTGAGGTACATATCTTGTTGCATTTTTCTGTAAATGGCTATCCAATTTTGCCAGCACCATTTATTAAACAAACATTCTCTTCCCCATTTAATGGATTTTGGCCCTTTGTCCAAGATCAGCTGAGCATAGATTGATGGATCAATTTCTGGGTTCTTAATGCTATTCCATTGGTCTGTGTGTCTGTCATTGTACCAATACCAAGCAGTTTTGACTGTTGTGGCTGTATAGTAGGTTTTGATATCCATCACTGTGAGACTTCCTACTTTATTTTCTTCTTCAATAGTGTTTTGCTTATCTGAGGTCTCTTTCCTTTCCATATAAAGTCAGTGATTGGTTTTTCTATATCCTTAAAAAAATGTTGATGTGATCTGGATTAGGATTGCATTGAAAGTGAAGATTGCTTTGGGTGGAATTGACATTTTCACAATGTTCAGTCTTCCTATCCAGGAGCATGGTATGTTCTTCCATTTATGTAGATGTCTTATGGTTTCTGTAAGTAGTTTTTTATAGTTTTCTTTGTACAGGTCTTTTGTGTCTCTTGTAAGATTTATTCCCAAGTATTTTATTTTATTTTTTTGGTAGCTATTGTAAATGATATTGATTCCCTTATTTATTTTTCAGCAATATCTTTGCAGGTGTAGAAGAATCCAACTGATTTTTGGGTGTTGATCTTGTATCCTGTCATGATGCTAAATTTCTCAATTAGGTCCAGTAGATTTCTGACTGTGTCTCTTGGGTTTTCTAGGTATAGGATCATATCATCAGCAAATAGGGATAGTTTTACTTCTTCCTTACAAATTTGGATGCCCTTGATTTCCTTTTCTAGCCTTATTGCCCTGGCTAAGACTTCCAATACAATATTGAATAGAAGTAGTGACAGATGGTATCCTTGTCTGGTTCCTGTTTGCAAGGGCAATGGTTTCAGTCTCTCTCCACTGAGAATAAAGTTGGCTGTTGGTTTTGCACAGATGCCCTTTATTATGTTGAGGAATGTCCCTTTTATCCTATTTTGCTGAGAGTTTTGATCAGGAATAGGTGTTGGATTTTATCAAATGTCTTCTCTCATCAATTGATATGATCATGTGGTTCTTCTCTTTTGTTTTATTTATGTGATGGATGATGTTGATTGTTTTTCTAATGTTGATCCATCCTTGCATACCTGATATAAACCCAAATTGATCATAAAGAATGATTTTCTTGATATGTTGTTGGAGTCTATTGTCTCTGATTTTATTGAAGATTTTTGCATCTGTATTCATGAGGGACATTGGTCTGTAGTTTTCTTTTGGACTGATGTCTTTGACTGGCTTTGGTATCAAGGATATGCTTGTTTCATAAAATGAGTTAGGGAGGATTCCATCCTTTTCTATGTTTTGGAATAATTTGAGTAGGATTAGTATCAGTTATTCTCTGAATGTTTGGTAGAATTCTCCAGTGAAACTGTGTGGACCAGGACATTTTTTTTTTTGTAATTTTTTGATGACCTGTTCAATTTCTTCTTTTGTTATGGATCTGTTCAACTTTTCCACATCAGTCTGCATTAGTTTAGGTAAGTGGTGTGTTTCTAGAAATCTGTCCATTTCTTCCAGATTTTCAAATTTGTTGCAGCACAGTTCTTCATAGTATCTTAATATTATCCTTTTTATTTCAATTCAGTCTGTTTTTGTCTTTGTCTCTAAGATGTTTCTCTTGTATACAGCATATTGATGGATATTGTTTTCTGATCCATTCTGCAACTCTCTGTCTTTTGAGTGGCACATTTAATCCATTAACATTCAGTGTAATCATCGAGAATTAAGAATTGGTTACTGTCACCTTGTTATGTGTTTTTTCATGGTATCCCTGGTTTCTTTGTTCCATGCTATTATTTGTGCTGAACTCATTATGTGTATGAATCATGTTATCATTTCCTTTGTTGCTGTTGTTATAGTATTTGCTGAATATTTGTACTTGTCCTCTTTTTTATTGTGATATGAAGGCTTATCATTTTTCTTTGAGGTTACTCTGTGATTTATAAATTTCTACCCAAGTTTAGAACAGTCTATTCTAAATTTCAACACTCTTGACTTCCTCATCATTTAGAAGTTCTGTAACCACACAGTATTTTCCCTATTTTTGTTTTGTAGTTGTCCTCATTTGGCCATTGATGTCTCTGGTTCCCTGTTTACAATCTTGTAAGCTTATTTTACTTTGCATATGTCCATAGCTTTGGTTTCTGGGTTATGCCATCTTGTGTATTAATGGTCAATTGTTGTTTGCTATTTTTGGTTCTCTATTCAAAGGACTCCCTTTAGTACCTCTTGTAAGATTGGTCTGCTTTTAACAAATTCCCTTAGTTTATGCTTATCTGGAAATCTCCTAATTTCACTATCGTATTTGTAGGACAATTTTGCCAGGTATATAATTCTTGGTTGGAAATTTTTCTCTTTCAGGGTTTTATATATACCACCCCATTGCCTTCCTCCTTGCATGGTTTCTGCTGAGAAATCAGAACTTATTGGTTGTCCTTTGTAATTAACTTTTTGTTTTTCCTGTGCTTTTTCAACATTCTTTTTTCATCTTTCATTTTGATGAGTTTGATGATGATATATCTTGGTGATTTTCTTTTGGGGTCTATCCTGTTTGGAGTTTGTTGGCCTTCCTGAATAGATATATTCTCATTTTTCATCATATCAGGGAAGTTCTCCTCCAACAAATCTTGGACAATTTTCTCTTCTTGTTCTGCAATTCCAATCACACATAGGTTATTCCTTTTGATGGTATCCCACATGAACCTTAGGCTTTCTTCATTTTGTTTTGATCTTTTTTTCTTATTGCTCCCTTTCCAAAGAAGTATTCAGGTATTTGTCTTCAATCTCATTAATTATTTCTTCCATTGATTCAATTCTACTACTTTGCCCTTCCAACTTGTGACCTATTTCTGAAAATTTAGTGTTAATCTTCTGGATTTCTATCTCTAGATTTTGTATCATTTCTAATTTTTCATTTGTTTTGTCATTTTCTTCTGAAATTGTTCTATGGTTTTGTTTGTGTTTTCCTTAATTTTCCCAGTGTTTTCCTTGATCTGTCTATCAATCCTTTAAAGATACCTAAATATAATTCTTTTGAATTTCTTATCAGAGACTTCCAATGCTGCTTCTTTCTCAGGGACATGTCCTGGGTATGTATCCTGCTCCCCTGTTTATACCGCTTTATCTTGTTTCTTTTTGTATGGACTGTGACAGTCTGTTGTCTCTGAGACATTTTGACATTTTGATGTTGCTGTATTTAGATTTCTGCTAACTGTTTGTGAAGAGTAGCTAAGGGTGAGTCAGGGTCTTCTTGGATGTTGTTTATCATTGGCCTGTTGGTGGAGAAGGATTTTGGTGGCTGCAGAAGGTGTGGGTGTAGTTCTGTTGTTAGAGGATTGTTGTAGTCTCCCACTAAGTTAGACAAAAACAACAATTGAATAACCACCAAAAAGTAAAAGTAAATGGACAAAAAGCACACACACACAGGAACAACACAAAAAAGAAAAAAATGAAAAAAAAAGTGATATCTGGGGAGAGTGCAATAAGAGAAAAAGGGTAGAGTAGGAGAATGATAAAGAAAAAAATTGGAAAACACAAAAAGAAAAATAAGGAACAGGGTTAACCATTACAAAAAGAAAAGTATTGGAACCAAGAACATGGCAAAGAGAAAAAGCTGAAACCTAGAACCTGGGGAGGAAAGCATGAAGAATAATAATAAACAGGACAATAATAATATTAATTGAAACAGAAAAACAAACTAAAAAAAGGGGGGGGGAATTCTGGGCAGGGTGGGGCAAGGCACCCAGGCTCTGTTCGAGCACACAGACTTTGATGTAATTCCTCCTGGTCTAGAAGGTGGGTGTGAGTGATTGATGGCCACACCTCCGTTCACCAAGAGGATGTGAGGTGTAAGAGTAGCAAGGGGAATGTTGCACCTTTCCAGTTATTGGCATTCAGAATATTCTTTGGTTCCCGGCAAGTGGAGCCCATTCTTAAGGCTCTGGAATCTGGGAGAATGCTGTTGCTTTAAATATCCAAAATTGTCACACCAGTTGTAAACATTCCAAAGGGCTGTACCCTCTGGACAGGCAAATTTCCATAGCTCAGCCCACCTTCCTCTTCGCTGCTTCCTCTTTTATTCACCATCCACCAGAACAGTCCTCCATGCAGTCCTTGGTTAGCAGAGCTTATTTTTAGATTGATTCTTAGATCCTAATACCACTAGGCAATATTCAAGCTGTCTGTACCCTCAGGATTGCTGACAGATCAAAGCTCCATATTTGTCTTTTTTTGGCGTTTTCATACAAATTTTTCTGCTAGATGGAGTTTAGTCTACTTCTCTATCCTTCTTTCAAGGCTCAGGGGTCTAGGATTATCTTCTCTATCTGTGTTAATTGGTTCCCCTTTTCTTTGTTGAAGAGGATATGTGCAGTCTTTCTGCCTATTCTGCCATCTTTGGAATTTCCCCCAGTCATCAACTCTGGTTCTGTCTTCCTTATCCATAGTCCAGCTTTCACACGCATATGAGGTGACAGAAAATACCATGGGTCGGGTCAGGCACACGTTAGTCTTCAAATAGAAATCCCTACTTCTTAAGACTTGAAAGAGGTCTTTTTCAGCAGATTTTCCCAGTGCAATATGATATCTGATATCTTCACTATTGCTTCCATGTGTGTTTACTGTAGATCCAAGTAAAATAAAATCCCTGACAACTTCAATCCTTTTTCCATTCATCATTATATTGCTTAGTAATGTTGAGGTTCAATTATGAGGATTTTTTTTTTTTAGGTGTAATCCATACTGATGAAGATTGGAGTATTTCATTTTCATCACAAAGTACTTCAAGCTACAACTCATCTGGTCTTTGGTCATTGGTGTTCATTGTGTTAAATCGATTCTTCATATGGTCTCTAAATTCAGGTGCAATATAACCAAGGTCATATTTTGTCTCTCCTGGACTCATTTTAATTTTCTTTAGCTTCAACTGGAACTTGCATACAAGCAACTGATAATCTGTTCCACAGTCAGCTCTTGGCATTGTTTTGACTTAGGATATTGATCTTCCTCAGCTCATCTTTCCACAGATATAGTGGATCTGATTCCTGTGTGTTCCATCAGGTGAGGTCCATGTGTATAGCCACCATTCATGTTGTTGAAAAAAGGTATTTGCAATGAATAATTGTTAGTCTTGAAAAATTTTATCATGCGATCTCCAGCGTCATTTATATCACCAAGGCCATATTTTCCAACTACTAATGATTCTTCTTTGTTTCCAACTTTCACATTCTAATCATCAATAATGATCAATATATATTGATTGCAAGTTTAGTCAATTTCAGACTGCAGAAGTTGGTAAAAATCTTTAATTTCTTCATCATTGGCTTTAGTAGTTGGTGTGTAAATTTGAATAATACTATTATTAACTGCTATCATTGTATGCTTGTTGATATTATCCTATCACTGATAGCACTGCACTTTAGGAAAGATCTTGAGACGTTCTTTATGATGATGGATGCCTTGTCATTCCTCGTCAATGTGTCATTCCCAACATAGTCATAAAGTTGTCTGATTCAAAATGGGGAACAACAATCCACTGCAGCTCACTAATGCCTAGGATTTTTATTTTTATTCATTACATTTCAATTTTGACAAGTCCAATTTCCCTGCATTCATATGTTGTACATTTCACATTCCAATTATTAATGGATGTTTGCATCTTTTCTTCCCATTTTGAGTTGTGCCACATCAGTAAATGGAGGTCCCAAAAGATTCACTTTATCCACGTCATTAAAGTTGACACTACTTTGAGGAGGCAGCTCTTTCCACGTCATATTTTGAGTGTCTTCCGACCTGAAGGGTTCAACTTCCAGCACAATATCAGACAATGTTTCAGGGCTATTCAGAAAATTTTTCAGTAATATATCAGACAGTCTTTCACTATTATTCATAAGGTTTTCACTGGCCAATTCTTTGAGAAGTCGATAGCCCCTTCCTTCTTCCTAGTGTGTCTTAGTCTGCAAGCTCCACTGAAACCTGTCCTGCATGCATGATCCTGACGTTTTTTTAATTACTGATGACATGTCCTGCATCCTCACAGTAACATGCAAACCACCACAGAATGACAAACAGACAACTGGTGGTGGTGATTAAGTCATTGATCATGCAATCTCCAGTGTCATTGCTGTCATCAAGGCCAAATTTTTCTCCTACAGATGCTTTTTCTTTGTTTCCAACTTTGGCTTTCCAGTCATCTGTAATTATCAATGCATCTTGATTGCATGTTCGGTCAATTTCAGATTTCAAAAGTGGGTATAAATTTCTTGAATTTCTTCATATTTGTCATTAGTGTAGTGATGTAGCCTTCAGCAAAGACATTACACCATTGGTAAAAGATCACAGTTTTTATTACTTATACAGTAATTAGATGGAGAGTAAAGTATTAAATTTCTTCTCTGACAGGTTACTTCTGAAAAAAGTTTTTGTGTAGGGATGTTTTGGTTACCTAGTGCTGCTCTGAAAGAAAATATACCACAAATAGGATGGCTGAACAAACAGGAGTTTATTCCCTCACAGTTTGGAGGTTTTAAGTCCAAGTTCAAAATGCCAGGCTCTAGGGCCTAGGTGAGAGCCCCTCAATCTTGAGCTTCAGCTCTGCCTCCTCCTCCCGGCCCACTGGAGCTAGATGTTTTCTTCACTCAGACAGCTACTGGCTGTTGAGACTGACAAGCCCAAGCTTGACAAATAAAAAGGCACAGTCCCAATGTTACCAAACCACATTTAAGTCTTTGAAAGTCCCAAGATTGGCAGGACATAGCAAGCTGCTGAACAATGACATGGCTACATGCAAGGGTCCAAGCGTGCCATCAGCTAGCGACAGTTCCCCAAGGCTTGTCCTTATATACAGGAAGCATACCACATCCCTAAGGCACCTACTCAGATGCTTCCAGTAGATTCCACCATGGAGTTGATTACCAGTCTCATTATGGGGAATACTACATTCAGCTGCCCAGCTACTCAACCAGTCCCAGCCATGTTGACACAAAATTAATTACCACAGGTTAGTTGACAAAGAACAATCTTTTATGCCTATATTGCCCCTTATTGTATCATAGGTGAAAGAATCCAAGGAACTTTGGAGACTGAACATTACGTATTATGAAACTGGAGGGGTCTACATAAGTACAAAAAGAAGAAGGGGAGGAAGTAAGAAGTATTCCTTTACACAGTCTGTTCTCAGGGTGCATGTTTTTGTGGTCATTCTTAATTGTGTCAAAGGAAAAACATCCCCTCCCATTCTGGGATCTAAGATGAAATCTTGCTAGCATGTAATTATATAATTAATCAGAAAGCACTAGGGGACCTTATACATGAGACACTAGAGGATGGGGTCCATTTCCTAAAGTGTTTTTTTTTTTTTTTTTTTCAGTGCAATTTCAGTGTAAAAGTCAAGGGTGTAGTGACTTTATAAGTTAAAATAACTTATTTTATTGGATTGCAGTAATGGTTAAAACATTTGGCTGCTGGGGATATGGTGGTTTGAACTCACCAGTTGCTTAGTAGAAGAAAGATGAAGTAGTCTACTTTATTAAAGTTCATAACCTTGGAAAACAAGGCTTTCCTTAAAGTTGCTTTCCTTAAAGTTCATAGCCTTGGTCACTTTGAGTTAGAATCAAATTGATGGCCATGAGTTTTTTTTTTTTTTTTTTTTTTTTTTTGAGAAAATACTCTTGCACCTATAAAGATACTTACTCAGAGTTGTACATTTTTTTCTCCCAGTGATATTTTGCACTTTTGTTATTTTTATAAACTTTGTAAATCTGCTAATTTCAGGGTAATTGTAGAAACACTATCTTAGTTAGTCACATTATATGTTGAATATACAAAATTATACTCTTGCAACAAAATAATTAAATTAAATTTTTTTGTGAAAAAAAAACAGTTAATGTTCTGTTCCAGCAGAGTTTAAATTTTATTGTTCAGCAATGACAGAAATCTTAAACAGAAAGCACATTTTTTTGTCACTGAAATGCTCATGTATTTTTTGAGTTTCTAAAATTTATCAATTTTTTCTGAGTGTATTTTTTTCATTACTACCAAAACAAATACCAACAGAAATATAATAGAAGAATAATTGCATTGACAATTCTTTTCTTTTTTTCACTATTTTGGGTTGCTAATGAGTATATATAAAAGTCTACTGGATGAAGTTTTCTTAGACTGATTACTAAAATAATCAAATCTACTATTCAAGAAGATAATTTACCATTAAGAGCTTTCATATCATCTAACTTTGAGTATTTTTAATATTGTGTAGAAAAAAATATTTCATAAATGTGAGAATATGCATGTTTTACATACTATGTATAGTTGTTAAAGGAAAAATGTATTCAATCATTGACAAATGATTTATGGGCAAATTAATTGATAGTTTTTCTTTTCTCTTATCCTTCTTTTGTTTTCTTCTTCACTCCTTGTATGTTGCCTTCCTTCCTTTACTGTTTGTCCTCAATAAACTTTATTAATAACAACCACTTAAATTATAAACAGAAAATTAGATTAGAAGAATTTCAATTAAAAAGGAAAGAAAAACATTAAATGACACAAATTTCATGACTACTTCCTCTCTGTCTTCGAACTTATTCTCATGGTGCATCTGCATACATTTAAAAGATATATGGATTACTTTGGATGTAGTAATATTATTTACACCAATACTTGAATATAGTAAGGAGTTTGGGTTATGTTTTTATTTACTTTTTTAATAATGGAAATCATTTGTGAAAATTAGTTTTCTGTTTATTTATTTATGAAACACAATTTGAAAGATCATAATTTGTCCTCTTTTCAGCCACCATCAGTCTTCAAAATTTGCTCAATAATTTTATAGTACTCCTCCTCCCTCCTTTTCATGAGATCATGGACAGATTTCCATGGATGTTTCCTAAATATATTTTATTAAATGCCTCAAGTATACTCTACTTCACCTCTGTGATCTGTGTTTGTTGTTGTTGTTGTTAGGTGCCGTAGAGTTGGCTCTGATTCATAGTGGCCCTGTGTACAACAGAATGAAACACTGGGAAATCCTGTGCCATTCTCACAATCCCTATTATGCTTAAGCCCATTCTTGCAGCCAATATGCTGCATCTCTTTGAGTGTCTTCCTCTTTTTCACTGACCCTCTGCTTTACTAAGCATAATATCCTTCTCCAGCAAATAAATGATGCCTTCTGACATATCCAAAGTTATTGTTGTTGTTTTTATGTGCCATCGAGTCAGATCTGACTCATAGCGACCCCTCCTTGGGTTTCTGAGGCAGTATCACTACGGAAGTAGATTGCACCATCTTCCTTCCGAGGAGTGGCTGGTGGGTTTGAACCGCCAGCCTTCTGGTTAGCAGTCAAGTGCCTTAGGCACTACACTACCAAAGCTCCTCATATCCAAAGTAGGTGAGATAAAGTCTGGCCATTCTTGCTTCCAAAGAGCCTTCTGGCTTCACTTCTTCCAGGGCAGATTGGTTTGTTCTTCTGGCTGTCCATGATGTATCAATATTCTTTGCAAACACCATGTCACCACAGTTCAAATAAATCATCTCTTCTTCAGTTTTCCTTATTAATTTTCCAGCTTTTCACACTGATATAAAGCTATTGATAATAACATAATTTAGGTTAGGTACAACTTAGTGTTCAAAGTGATATCTTTGCTCTTCAACATTTTAAAGATGTCTTTTGCACCAGATTGCTCAGTGAAAGGTGACATCTGATTTCCTGATTCCTGCTTCCATGAACATTGGTTATGGATCCAAGTAAAATGAAATTCCTGACAAATTAAATCTTCTCTCCATTTATCATGATGTCATTCATTGGTCCAGTTGTGATGATTTTTGTTTTCTTTAGGTTGAGGTATAATCCATACTGATAAAGATAGTACTCTTTGATCTTCATAAGTAAGTGACTCAAGCCTTGTTCACTTTCAGCAAGCAAGGTTGCATCATCTGCATATCACAGATTTTTAATAAATTTTCCTGATGATATGTTCTTCTTCATCTAGTCAAGCTTCTTGGATTGTGTCCTCAGCATAGAGATTGAATAAGTACAGTGAAAGGATATGGCCCTGACACATACCCTTCTTGGTTTTGAACCATGCAGTACCCCTTTTTTTCTTGTTAGAACAATGGTCTTTGCTCTATGTGTAGATTCCTCATGACCACTCTTATGTGTTCGGGAATTCTCATTCTTTGAAATGTTATCCATGATTTGTTATGATCCACAGAATCAAATTCCGTTGCATAGTCAATAAAACACAGGTAAACATCTTTCTTGTATTCTATGCATTCAACCAAGATCCATCTGACATCAGCAATGATATCCCTAGTTCTGTGCCCAATGCTGAAACCAGCTTGAATTTCTAGAATTTCCCTGTCAGAGTGCTGTGACTGTTTTTGAATTATCTTCAGCAAAATTTTACTTGGATGTGGTATTAAAGATATTCTTTGATAATTCCCACATTCTGTTGAATCACCTTTCTTTGGAATAGGCACAGATATGAATCTCTTCCAGTCTGTAGCTGTCTTCCTAACTTCTTGACATAAATGAGTAAGTGCCTCTAGTGCTGCATCCATTTGTTCCAACATCTCAATGGATATTCTGTAAATTCCTGAAGGCTTATTTCTCTCCAATCCACTCAATGCAGCTTGGATTTCTTGCTTAAATATCATTGGTTCTTGATCATATGCTACCTCCTAAAATAGCTGAAAATTGACTAATTCTCTTTGGTACAGTGAGTCTGTATATCCCTTCCATCTTCTTTTGAGGCTTCCTGCATCATTCAATATTTTGCCCACAGAATCTTTCAGTACTGAAACTCAAGGCTTGAAATGTTTCTTCAGTTTTTTCACCTAGAGAAATGCCAAGCATGTTCTTCCTTATTGTTTTTCTAATTGCACATAATTATATATTTCATTGTAATACTATGTCTTGTTCAGTCACCCTTTAAATCTTTTGTTTAGCTCTTTTATTCCATAATTTCTTCATTCACTTTAACTATTCTCCATTGAGAACAAGTTTCAGAGTCTCCAACAACTATTTTTGTCTTTTCTTCTTTCCCTGTCTCTTTATGCCCTTTTGCTTTCTTCATGTATGATGTTGTATATGTCATCCCACGACTCATTTAGTATTGAGTTATTGGTATTCAGTGCATCAAATCTATTCTTCATATGGTGTTCAAATTCACTACAGAAGTAGATTGCCCAATCTTCCTTGGAAAGGATATTGGGCAATCCACTTCTGTAGTGATACTGTCTCAGACCCTAAGGAGGGGTCGCTATGAGTTGGATCCAACTTGACAGCAGTGACTTTGTGGTTTTTTTTTGGATAATCAAGATCATATTTTGGCTCTCATGGACTTATTTTTTCTTCATCTTTAACGTAAATTTGCATATGGGCAATTGATGGTGTCTCCCACAGTCAGCTCCTGTTTTCACTGATGACATTGAGCTTCTCTATCACCACTTTCCACAAATGTAGTCAATATGATTCCTGCATTTCTATCTGGTGAGATCCACATGTATAGCCAACATCTGGTTGTTCAAAAAAAATTATTTGCAATGAACAAGCCTTGGTCTTGCAAAATTCTACCATGCAATCTTTGGTGTCTAGGATATCGACCTTTATGTGTTTCATTCCTTTTTGACAACTTCCAATTTTCCTAAATTCATACCTAATATATTCCCTGTTCAATTATTAATGAATGTTTGCAGCTGTTTCTTCCCATTTTGAGTCATGCCCCATCAGCAAATGAAGGTTCACAAAACTTTGATCCATCCATGTCATTAAGGTTGACTCTACTATGGGGAGGCAGCTTTTCCCCAGCCGTGTTTTCAGTGTCTTTGAACCTGAAGGAGCTTACCTTTCTGCACTATATCAGACAATGTTTCAGTGCTATTCATCATGTTTTCAGTGGTCAACTTTTTCAGAAGTGGATGACCCAGTCCTTTCTCCCAGTGTGTTTTAGTCTGGAAGCTCCATTAAAATCTGTCTAACATGGGTGACCCTGCTGGTATTGGAAATATCAGTGGCATAGCCTCTAGTGTCACAGCAACATGCAAACCACCAAAGTACAACAAACTGACAGAAGAGTGGTGGAGCTGTGTATTAGTGGTTGTATTTTAGAACCAGGACCTAGTGACTAGGACTTAATTACTTTATTGATTTGTTGGAACAAGTTTGAATATGAATGTGAGTATCTGCCAGGTTGTAAAGACCAGAGCAGACAGAAAATTGATCCATACGATATTTGAAGACACATATATTGACTATTTAAACTTCGATCAATAGAGTTACCAGTAATTTTATTGTACAAGGGAAAAAAAATAAATTGTAATGCCAATTTCTACAAAAATATACCTCAATATATAATTAATACCAAATTTATCTTTCTCATTCCAACATCCAAAACAAACTCACTGCTGTTGAGTGGAATCAACTCATAGTGACCCCTCCTAGGCTTTACAAGAAGGTATCTCTATAGAAATAGATTGCCCAATCTTCCTTCTGAGGAGTGGCTGGTGGGTTTGAACCTCCAGTCTTCTGGTTAGCAGTCAAATGCTTTAAGCACTATGCTACCAGAGCTCCTCTATCCAACATGTTGTTGTTGTTGTTGTTTTGCCGTTGAGTCGGACCTGACTCATAGCGACCCCTTCTTGGATTTTCAAGGCAATATCACTATGGAAGTGGATTGCCCAATCTTCCTTCCAAGGATTTTATGTAATTTCTAATCAGATTAAGAAATCCCTCTAAAAAGAGTTAGTATTCATTCCTTCACTCATTGAAAGACACAATTTAAGAAACTATTTGGTAATAGGTGCTTGAGGATTTTATGACAATCAAATAGACACATAACCTAATTTACAACATATTGGATGAGATAGAGATATGACCAACTTTGAATGAAAAAAAAGGAGAAATTATTGCTATGAAGCAAAATAAGGTACAATATCAGCAGATAAAACATATAAGTAAAGGAGTAGAGGAACACAAATGCATCTTTAATTCAAGAAAATGGTGAGTTTTTGCTGCAACTGGAACATAAATAAGAAATAACAACTGAAAGCTGGAAGGTCTTTGTGCTACTAGTTTATGATTGAAAAGTAAAGTGATTTGTAATATAAAAGATCTAAGGTTTGGTAAGGGGAGTAATATGACAATAAAATTATAGAATGAAAATTCTAGCTTGCTTGTCAAATTAGTTAGAGTGAAACAAAACAAAATAAAACAAAAAACCTGAAGCAGCAAGACAAGTTCTTCAAATTCAGGTGAGAGGCAATTGAAACTCTTTTAAAGGAGTAGCAATATTTCCTTAACAACAAAACCATTGGATTTTTCATGCTGTATTGGTAAAAGCAAAAGAGAGGAAAACAGAGAGTTATAAAAGTTTTGGGAACACAGGCTGAAAAATCTAAGCAAATAAGGTTGGAGTGAAAACTAGAAGAGAGCAGAGGAAGTAACCAAACCAACCTCACTATTGTAGAATCAATCTGACTCATAGAGATCCCACCTTGGGTGTCCAGGCAGTATCACTATGGAAGTAGATTGCCCAATCTTCTTTCTGAGAAATGACTGGTGGGTTTGAACTGCCAGCTTCTGGTTAGCAGTCAAATGCCTTAGGCACTGAACTACCAGAGCATAATTCATACCTTCATATTGTTAAGAAGTTATTTTTAATATGAGAGTTATAACACGTTTTTTGAAGCTGATATGCTCCCAATTGCTTACCATTTGGTAGTGATTTCATCATATCACCCTATCTTCAAATGCAGACTTTTAGAAACAACATAGCATGCAACTCTGCTACCAGAAGCTTTAAAGTCTAACAACTAAATAGTTTTCTTGAATTCCGGCCTATTTTCTGACCATACCCATTAAGCGGTACTGTAAAATTAGTTTAGTTATTAGCCCAGGGCTCCAGTAAGCACAGACCCTTATGCCCTAAGTAATTGGGCTATCAGTATAGCCTTAATTTTATTCATGGAGATTTACATTAAATTTCCATTAACCTTAAGAGGAAGCCATTACCTTACTGGCACAGATGATTGGTAATTTAGAATAATTCAAGACAGAATTGCTTCATTTGATTTTTTCTGTTACAGATGTCGATAACTTCCATTTAAACCTAAGTATGCATCATGTTATCTGCTACTACGTAATTTTTCACATGGGCAAAACTATTGGTTTTGTTGGAAATTTTGAAATTCATTTAAAAAGGGGTTGACCTCTTTAAGTATGTTAATTGCCATACAGTGAATTGCTTAATATGACCTTTCTAGCCATCATCCTGCATTTTGTGATGTATTGTAAATCCTAACCTAAGGCATTTGACTACTAAAGAGAAGGCTGGTGGTTCAAACCCACCAGCCACTCTGTAGAAGGAAGGCTGAGCAATTTACCTCTGTAAAGATTTACCACTGGAAACCCAAAAGGGATCACTTTGAGTAGGAATCTACTCAATGGCAGTGAGGTTTTTTTTGTTGTTGTTGTTTTGTTTTGTTTTATGCCTGTTTAGGGTGGAATGCATCTTAAGTCTTGCCTTGCTGGAGAGTGTGATTCAAGTCACTACTCCTTTTGTGATGTATTATAAATCCTATTCTCTATGCCTGTTTAGGGTGGGATGTATCTTGAGTCCGGCCTTGCTGGAGAATGTGATGCAAGTCACTAACTACCCTTCCTCAGAAGGAAGACTAGGCAATCTACTTCTGTAGAGATACTGCCTCAGCAACTCAAGGAGCAGTTGCTATGAGTTGGGATCAACTCAATGAGAGTGGGTATTCTCTATGCCTGTTTAGGATGTGATGTATCTTAAGTCCTGCTTTGCTGGAGGATGTGACTCAAGTCACCACCCTCAGCTTCATGAGGGTATATACGGGAATGTTCTGGGGAAGTTTGCTCTCCTGCTCCAGTTCTGTGTTTCATTCATCATAATCTCACCCCTGGACTTGAAACAGCAGCCATATCTGACCTCCCAATTTCAACTTGCCATTCCTTGAAACCATATGAGTTGGAGAATCTTCCAGACCTACCCACAGACCTAGGACTTGCCAACCTGCCAGCCTCCCAGCTTCCACCACCATCATCACCACCAACACTCTACCATTCCCTTGGGAGTTTGGGAGTTCTGCAAGACATTACAGTGAACTACAGAACCCTAAGACCAGAGGGAGATTGTGGAAGGTAGGAGGAGAAGTTGATGTCAGAGATGATGGAGTAGCATGGAAGTTTGGAAAAGTTGGACATTTGGGACATCTTTAACCTCTACCTCATACGGAATGTGTTTGTGCTGATCTTTTAAAAGAAATTATTAAAGCATAATATATCTTCAAAATATGAACTATTCTAATACTAGGTTCTTAAAATTATTTTAAGAATTCTCTAATGGCCTTGGAATTTATGCAAGAGATATGTCCTTCTTGCTATATGGATATGGAGTCAAACATGCAACAGAACATTATCAGCAAATGTCAAGTATAGAATTTAGTACAAAGCTTTGTAGTTTATATTAGATTTGTATAATGTACTTTAGAATTTGTATAATTTGGGTAATTCAATTATTTGAAGTCTAATACATTAGTTGGGAAAGCAAAAAGAAATTAATTGAACCTAACATGTACAAGAAATATTCACTGATAAAATACATGTATGAGTTTGTAAGAAATTTATAGTATCAGTGCATGTTCATCTGCAATTAAAGTAGTTGTAGGAAAAAAAAAAAAAAACCTAGAAATAATTACAATGATATCACCATTCAATTCTGGATTGATGTTTAAGTGTGCATATTTAGCTAATGTATTTAACAAATGTTTGCAATGTATTTTTGGGGAAGAAATTATTTTTAAAATATGTAAATAGTAGTATGTCCCACCTTCTATTTGCCATTTAAAAGAAGTCCTCCTGGTGCAACAATTAAGTGCTTTTATTTTAATGCAAAGGTTGATGTTTTTAATCCATCCATCCTTGACAGGGGGGAAAGACCTGGTGATCTGCACTTATAAAGTAACAAAGTAGAAATCTAGGGAGAAGTTCCATTCTACAGCATAGGGTCACTATGAGTTGAAGATTGACTGGACAAACCCAATAACAACCTATTTGCCACTTGGAGTCCCTGGGTAGCATAAACAGTTAAGCTCATGACTACTAAGCAAAGAGCGGCAGCTCAAACCCACCTACAGGTAAAGACCTGGCTATCTGCTTCTGACGCGCCACAACCTTGAAAACTCTGTGTGCACAGTTTTACTCTGTAATACGTGGGATCGCTCATGAGTTGAAACCGACTTGATTGCAACTGATTTGGTTTGGTTGTATGTGCTACTTATTCCATGAGGCAAAAATTAGATTTTATAAACTAAACAAAAGAATATCAACTTATAAATAGTTGACTACAATTATTGGGCAAATTTCCAAAAAATTAAAGTCATTGTAATGTTACAACAGAAATCCAATAAATTGCTTAGGTTATTGTTTAATGTTAATTGTTTTCTAAGGACATTGAATGGCATTCATTTTTAGCTCTGTCTGTGTTAGAACTAACGCTGGTTCTGATAATTTTTCTGCTCTTCATATCAGAGTAGTGAATGAGGTAAGACAGAGAAAAATAACCATTCTACCATAAGTAATTTTCTGCACCAAAGTTTTTCTAATTTCAATAAGCATGTCAAGCTCCTGAGGATCTTGTTTAAATGTAGATCTGATCCAGGGGAACTTGGGTGGAGGATCTAAGATTGCACTTCTATCGAGCTCCCAGATACTGCCAATATTGCTGATCCATGGAAATTAGAATTTTTTCCTAATTTTCCAATTGAATAAACAAGCTCAGGAAAAACTCTTCCTTATCAAAGAGTATAATATTTATTATACACAGAGCTCAAACTATATCAAGTTATTTTCATACTATTAGTGGTTTGAAAGTATTATTTATTTTTCTAAATATTTGTTATAGTATTCTTTACAGAATTTAATTTTCTTTAATTGGTTTAATTTATAACTGACTCAATTGCTATTAGTGAATTTCTACAATAATTAAATACATTATTAGAAGAAAGGAAAACCATAAGATAAGCAGAAAATTGTCCAAACTAGGAGAAGTGAGAAATTAAACCTAGGTGTTTTGGTGAATATTTGGCTTCTAATAACAATGTGATATTTTAATTGTGTATGTGGTATGGGTAGTTTTAAGATGGAAGTACTATATTGTACTGTGTATAAGAGGGTCCAGTCCCTAGAGAAGGACAAAATGCTTTGTAAAGTAGTGGTTTAGAGACAAAAAGGAAGAACCTGTGCCAGAGAGATTGACACAGTGGATACAGCAATGGGCTCAAACATTGCAATGTTTGTGAAGATGGCATAGGATTGAGTTGTGTTTTGTTCTGTAGTACATAGGGTTAATATGAGTCTAAACAGACTCAACAGCACTTGCCAACAACAACTGTATCATGTGTCAACTTTGATATGATGATTCAATTGACACAAAAAGTTAATTTGAATCTAATATTTAATCCTATTTCGTATTTCCCCTTGTGCATTCAAATCATTGCATCACAACTCCCTAATCTGAGAGAGATTTTCATTACCTGCATAATGACATTTACTGTGAATTAAAGTAAGGTTACTTGTAGGTCTGCTATCTTGCTTCAAACTAGAATGAGAAGGCATGGATATTTGATTTCTATTGATGTAATCTATAATTTGATTATGTTCCAATCTTCCAAAAGCTTTTAATATGTGTTATGGAGTGAAGTTCGATAATTATACTTTGTGTTCTACTAATAATAGGTATAAATTCAGCACGTTTTGAAAGCTTGCATGAAAGTGTCAGTTTACAGAGTGATATTGATATTATCAAGAGTAATGTATTTCAAGGGTAAAACAAACATGTCTTGAGTATAGAATATTAAGATAAATGGAAATACAATATTTATCGAATAGTTTCCCTTTTGTGGGAAATTTATACTCATGTTTTTAAAATAGAAAAATAACACCCTTTCAATCAAAAAAAAATTGATGGACTATAGAAGTGGGAACTGTTTTTCCAATGGGTTCATTCTTATGCTGACAAGTTTATAAGTAATACTGACTTCGTTGTAGGGGAGGACTTGGGTCATAAAGCCATCTAAATCATCCATTATCACACTTGGCATATGATATACAGCCATGCATCTGACAATAAGCAAGATAAAATAAAATAAAAATAAATAAATAAACTTTATCCCAAGGCCCATTCTACTCTAATTCTTTACTACTAAATAACCTGTAGTGGGTTCAATTCTCCTTAATAGCGACCAAGCTGTGGAATTACCTATTCTATTCCCCTCTCCAAAATAAGAAAGAACATTTATTTTCCACCTTTCTAATTTGATCTATTGGCAGAGCAATTTGTATCAATGAATCAGTCATTCATACTTGTACTTGCTCTTATCAATGACTCAGATGTAATTAGGGAATACACAGTTTTGCTGGGAGCTCTGGTGGTACAGTGCCTAAGGCATTTGACTGTTAACCAGAAGGTTGGTGGTTCAAACCCACCAGTCACTCTTCTGAGGAAAGATTTGGCAATCTACTTCCCTAGTGGTACCTCTCGGAAACCCAAGGAGGGGTTGCTATGAGTCAGGTCCAACTCGATGGCACATAACAACAATAGCAGTTTTGCTAATGATACAAAGTTTCTGGGTGTACAGACTATGATGTATTACTCTTTCATTCATTCATCATATTTATATTTTGTTTTTGAGGTATTCAAAACACAATGTTTAGCAGGACTGAAAATACAGTACTATAAATGGAATATGATATGCTTTCTAACCTAAAAAATAATAATCATAAAAATTACAGGCAGCTTGAAAATCTATTGGCTAATATTGTATATTTAAATTTAGGATGCCTGTGGCACCCACAAAAACTTTCTGGGTGGCACAAAAAGTAAAGTGTATGACTATTGTCTGAAAGGTTGGTGCTTTAACCCATCAATAGGTATCTTGGAAAAAAGACCTAGAGATCTGCTTCAGAAAAGTCACAGCTTTGAAAACCTTGATGGAGTGCAATTCTACTATGTAACATGTAAGGTTGCCATGAGTTTGGAAATCAATAACAGCAGACTTGTTTTTTGAGGACACTCAGAAAATAAAACACACAGTTGACTCTAAGTTGCAGCTATATGTAAGACCATATCTATGGAAAAATAAATGACATATAAAGTTATATATGTCATGTAACAGGGCTAAGGCATTTGACTACTGACCAGAAGGCTGGCAGTTCAAACCCACCAGCCACTCCTCAGAAGGATGAGGCAATCTACTTCCGTAGTGATACTGCCTCGGAAACCCAAGGAGGTGTTGCAAAGAGTCGGGTCCGACTCGATGGCACATAGAACAACATATGTCATATGAGTTACTCTACACATTTTGGTTTTACAATCTAGCAAAAGAAAATGCAGATGCTTTTGCTATTGAACTAGTTCAGAAAATGAAGGAATAATAGTGTATATATTCTGAGAAATGTACATTCCGTTATGTCTCAAAGACCCATCTCATCACATGAGATTCATGGGGACTCCAAAAGGAACTTTTCTAGTTAGCTCAGAATAAATCTAAAATTCAGAGTTAGGAAAATGGATCCATAATTATTATGAACACATAAGTGTGCAGATGCAAGCACCCATGTACATGCTGGTAATTTTGCTTGTTTGCGTTTCCCTCAAATCTTAGAATGGGAAAAATGATTGAAACATTTTAGTGCTAAAACAGAACATTTAGATAACTTAATAATGGATAAGAAACTATCTAACAGCATAATTTGGCCCATAGAGCTATTGGCAATATTTCTAAACATCTAACAATTATGCATTTGACCTTCTTTCTGCAGTTCAACATGAATTTAAAGCTTACCTTAGGGCTTACTAAAACATATGCATAGTGAAATCTTAACTTTTCCTGCATGGCTAAAAGGAACACTTTTTTACTCAACTCTGTATTTGAAATCTCATCTAAATTATTCTTTACATTAATTTGTCCCATTAAGAGAGAAATCCTGTCATATGATTATTATTGATTTGTGCCTATTTTTTTGCCCCACATTTGCCACTAAAAAACAGTATCATGAAATAATATCATTGCATTAATATGCATTTGTTTTCTAGTTATATGGTAAGAATTATTCTCACAAAATAAATACACACATATGTATACACATATACACACTTAATTTATGAATAACAGCTATTTCTTCTAAACTCTTAAATTCAGTAAATAATTCAGAAAGTGTCTCTGGATCAATCATGAGAGAAAAGAAAGGCTATGTATGTACAGGGAGACAGCTGGGGTGGTGGTGGTAGGAGTGCATGGGAGAGAAGGACACTAGGAAGAGGTAACTATGTGGAGGAAGTGGGAGGGAGCTGTTGCATTGTGGGAAATTGTAATCAATGTCATGGGACAAAGTGTATGTGAGCTGCTGTATGGAAAGTGAATTTACTCTGTAAACTTCCATCCAAATCACAATAAAATTGAAAAAAAAAAAGTGTCTCTGAAGATAGATTGCCATTATTTTGATTAATATTTCTTGGCTTAACAGCTTTCTATTTAGCTACAAATTTGCATTCTAATTAAATTCTTTCCAAGAAGCTATGCAAGTGATTGGCAAACTTAATACTCCCAGCATGTATTTTCTTTCCCTTTGCAAGATTTCGGGAGTTTTATGCACAGTTAGTTTACTAGCTATCATATCTTTGTGTGTGTGATTCATAATTTTACGTTTTTGGAGATATCTCCTGCCTTTAAAACAGAACCCAGTGGATAGGAAGTATTTTCAATCTTTTAATTTCTTGCAATCTTTGAATTCAAATTAACTTATTTTGGAAGATTGAGTTAGAGTTTTGTCAAATCTTAATTCTATCAAATGTTTTCTTTGCTGACTTTGTCACATTTCAAATAGACATGCACATTTCTTTTCTTCTCTCCTATCTCACGGTTGTGTGCATCAGAAAGTAGTATAAATTTCCATATTCATTATGGCACTTTATGCCATGTACATCTACCTTCTCTTTGAAACAAACTATAGTCTCCCAGCCTTTTGTTCTCATCAATCATCCGTTGCCTTATTTTAGTTATTTTCTGACTAGCATGCTTAACTTTTAATAACTGTTAAAAAGCTAGAAAGAGTTGTGACAACAGCTCTCAATAAATATTTTTTCAATGAATCTCTCCATGTTTGCTGTAACAAGACACCATTTCCCGATCAATTTTTCAGATAGCTGGAATCCCTTGCGGCAAAACGGTTCACTCAGCTGTGAACCCATCCAGTGAGAATGACCTAGATATCTGCTTTGGTAAAAATTACAGCCTAGAAAATCCTATGGAACAATTTCACTCTGTCCCATGGGGTTGCTATGAGTCAAAATTCAAGCAACACCTGACAACAACAATATGATAATCAACCTGTGCAAAACCAACCAAACCAACCCATTGCCCTTGAGTTTACTGATACTCATAATGATACTATAGGACAGAGTATTACTACCTCATAGGCTTTCCAAGGCTTTTCTATGGAAGCAGACTGCCACATCTTTCTCCTTCTGAACAGCTGGTGGGTTTGAACTGCTGACCTTTGAGTTAGCAATTGAGTGTTTAACTACTGCACTTCCAGAACTCTTGAAATTCTTTAACCTCTGTGTGGATCAGTTTACTGAAATATTGACATAATAACAGTATTTGTCATACAGGATTATTTTGATAATTAATAAAATTCACATATAAAATGTTTGAGTCACTATCTGTCAGACAACATCTATAATAATAAAATATAAGGACTTTGCCAGATGTATAAACTTTAATTGGTCTTTGAAAACTTACATTTAGAAAAGCAGAGTGATATCTGCACAGATAAAGTTAACTTCAGAAAATAAGTTTGGACAAGGTCAACATCAGAAATAATACTAACATTTTGACAGATTGAATAAAAACTGAAAAAATAAACACACTGGATTAGTCAAGACTTAAAGTGATTTGGAATTGATAAGAAAATGACAAATGGGTGTGAGAATATCACAAAGCTGTGGGAATCACCCTTTTGTCCACCTGTACAGATTACAATAGTGCAGAAAATGGGACAAACATTTTAAACAGCCTGATAAGTTCTTTAACTTAAAAAACACCAACAAACCCACTGTCATAAAGTCGATCCTGACCCATAGCAACACTTCAGGGGAGAGCAGGATTTCCCTACAGGTTTACAAAGATTGTAAATCTTTATAGAAGAAGATTTCTTCTTCTGTCTCCCATGGAGTAGTGGTGGCTTTTAATCGCTGAACTTGGGGTTAGCAGTTGAATGCCTTAACAACTACACCATAATACCAATAATACTTTTCATTGGAAAAATCAGAATCTTTCAGAGAGATGATCAGATTCTTAGTGTGGTTCAATTAAGGAGACATGACCACTTAGTACATCATAACTTTTTTTGTAATAAAAAACATAGTTTCTTTCTCA
>NW_006922415.1:271442-273259 GCF_000298275.1 Orycteropus afer afer
ACATATTCTGAAATTCAACTTCAGATCTTTTCAACCAATTCCAAGGGAATAATAACATTTTCATTTTACATGCTTTCTCTGTACCAGTATCTATCTAAGCTCATTACTGTATTGATTCATTTAATTCTCACTACAGCTTAAAGGAATACTGATGAGGGATGAGGGCAAAGGTAACTTCACTTTAGACCTCCTGTTCTTGCATCAGTTTGCTACTCTAGTAAACAAATATAATGGGAGCAGCATGACAAACACAGAGGGACCATTAAAACAGTTTTACTATGAACTGGCTTCTGAACTGACCCAGATAATCCATAGATAACTTATTTTAGTCCTCATAATCTCTCATACATGTTTTGACTCTATGAACTATGTTTAACACAGACAATTAAATGAACCAAAAGAGGACTATTTGGGGATTTTGAAGTGAAAACTTACCCTTGGCCTTTCCATTCTTCTACCCTTATCCCCTGGTAGCATATTTATTTTTCCAAGCACTCTTCTTATTGGGATAGATGTCGTTGACAATGAATTGAGAGTTAATGGCTCCAGATGGACCAGAACATAGCTGTATGGGACCATATCATTCCTGTCTTAGGGAGAGTAAGAAGAATTATTCTTCATTTCAGTATTTAACTAAAACGAGATGATTGTAACACATGACCCAAAGCAGCATAAGTCATTTCTCTTCTAATTACTCACAGTTGTTCTCTTCTTTAGTAGTAATGCCTCAGAAAGAAGGACCTTTCTGACATTGGTCATTTTCCTCCTAAGATTTAGGAGCAGAAATGGTTAAATGATAAATGTTAAATTAATTCATTTATCTTACTGTCTTAATTAGCTAATTCAGCTATAACAGAAATATCACAAGTGAATGGTTTTAAACAAACAGAAATTCAGTTATTCCCAATTCAAAAGCCTAGAAATCTGAATTCAGAGTCTAGGCTCTAGGGGATATTTTCCTTCCTGTGTAGTCTGGAGGAAGATACCTGTCCGTTCATCTTCTTCTTCTTGGTTCCTCAGAGATCTCCATGCATCTTGGCATCTATCTTACCACATCTCTTCTCTGCTGGCTTATCTCATTTACATCTCAAAAGAGATTGACTCAAAACACACCTTACACCAATCCTGCATCAGTAACATAACAAAACAACCCATTCACAAATAGGATAATAACCATAAGCCTAAAACTAAAACCAAACCCACTGCTGTCCAGTTGATTCCCAATCATAGCAAACCTGTAGGACAAAGTAGAATTGTCCCATTGGTTTTCCAAGTCTATAAATCTCTACAGAAGCAGATTGGCATTTATCTCCCATGGGGTGGCTGGTGAGTTGAAACCACTGATCTTCCAGTTAGCAGCCAAGCACTTTAACTACTAAGCCACCAGGGCAATCAAATATTATAAAATATTTTTGGTTATAAAAATATACTGGGAAAATGTGCTACAAAAGACCACTTTACAGTGTTAAAGATTAGGATTTATAGCACACATTTTTTTAGGAGACACAATTAAATCCATAAAACTTACATAAAGAATAAAGTTCAATAAATCAAAATAATCCTTTGTTTTCCTGAGATATTTTAGGCTAATGCACATGAAAATTCTGGCTTAAACATATAGAGTGTGATTTTTCTATCTCTGTTCAAAGAAGAGAAAATCAGTCATTACATTATCTAATAAAATGATCAAATTGAACATGAACCTTTTTTAACCTTTTTTTTTTTTTTTTTATTAGGATTTGGGTGAAGATTTACAGAGTAAATTCACTTTTCATACAGCAGTTCACATATACTTTGTCTCATGTCATTGACCAAAA
>NW_006922415.1:280234-292176 GCF_000298275.1 Orycteropus afer afer
GTCTGTGTTAATTGGTTTCCCTTTTCTTTGTTGAAGAGGGTCTGTGCAATCCTTCTGCCTAGTCCTCCATCTTGCCTAACCTTTAACCTAAATAATTGCAAATGCAATTTTAATAAATTTTCTTTTCAAAATGTTTAAATTCTGAAATATATAATTTACCCTTTTGCCTTTACTTGTGGATAAGTGTTTATTCAATGCTCTTAATATGTGGAATTCCTTGTTACTTGCTCATATATCTTGCTCAAATTATTTTCTAATATGAACAGTAATCCATGTGGTTTCTTTCCATGAAGGGCATTTCCAAGAAGATAAATAACCTCAATGGAGTTGAAAAACCAGTGGTAAATAGGACATATTCTCTGATATTGCCTCATTTATTTATTTATTTTTCCTGGAGAAAGTAACCACAAAAATATGAGCAATATATGAATAACAAAAAGTGATTGTGCATGAGAGATAAATCACTATTTTCCCAAATGCTGACAAAATCAAATTTTGTACGATTATTTTAAAACTATATTTACTTACTGGTGATACTTTGTTTACAAAAATGTCTGTTTTTTTTTCTGTTTCAATAACTGCAAAAGGAAAATTAATCTTTGATGAACTGACAGCCAGAATAGAGATAATAAAGTCAAACTGTGCTTTGTTTTGGTGACCACTGATATTCTGTGTAGCAATGTGTCTGACACTGATACAAAATCATTTTAATAAATGGAACAAGCAGAAGTGTTAATGGTGATGAAATCATAAATCAAACCTTTTCACGCTGAAGATGGAAAACTTCCTGTTGGATTCTACAGGTCACATTCTACCTAGACACAGAATTCTTTGTATTTTGAACATTGTCTTTTCATTAGGAAGGTCAGCCATATTTCACATTCCTATTACACGGTTAATTGAATAGACCAGAAGGATATGATTTGCCTGTTCAGACATTAGGAAACTAAGTGTCATCTGTTATTTTATAGCAGATTTAACTAAAGTCAATTTAGTTAATTCATTTATCTATCAGCAAGATGCCTCAGCCTTTGTCTTTGGCAATAGAGAATATGGGGCACCCTAAGTATAACAAGAAAATATCTCAATATGCTAACAAATGTCTCATGCAATGTTAACAATAAAATGCAAACAGGACATATCAAGTAGCACCTGGTATAATCAGGTGAGAGCCAACCTGGAACTATCAGTGAAAAGACACACTTCACATTTTCAATATCCATTCAGCAAGATATGGTAACAAACAAGCTCAATTAGAGCTGCAGTCAATTTCATGGAAGTATAAATCTTATGACCATTTCATTCTGATCTCTTCAATACATAATATTAGGGTTTGAATAAAAAGTTCACACAAAACATTTTTTTCATAATATATGCATTGCCTCTGCTTAATATAAACATCTAATTCTTCATGTATTTTATTATAATTATTTAAATTGTAGATTTTTCAAGTAGTGTGGTGGTTAAGTTTGTGTGTCAACTTGGCTGGGTCTGGTTGAGTGGCTGAGGAGCTGGATGTAGTATTCCTCATAATGAGACTAGTAATCAACTCCATGGTGAAATCTACTGTGAGCAGCTGAGCAGCTATCTTTGGGTGGTTGGTCTGCTTCCTGTATATAAGAAACAGCTTTGGGAATGGTCCCTAGCTTATGGCACGTTTGGACCCTACATGTAGCTATGTCATTGTTCAGCAACCTACCATGCTTTGCTGACCTTGGGACTTAACGACGGACTTGAATTAAAGGCTTGCCATGTGGTTTGGTAACATCGGGACTGTGCCATTTTATTTGTTAACCTTGGGCTTGTTAGCCTCAGCAGCCATTAGCTTCCTGAGTGAAGAGATGCCTCTAGCTTCAGTGGACCAGGAACAGGAGGCAGAGTTGAAGCCCAAGGTCAAGGGACTTTCACACAGCCCCTAGACCCTGACAATTTGAACTTGGACTTCTAGCCTCCCAAACTGTAAGAGAATAAACTCCTGATTGTTAAGGCCATCCAATTTTTTGTATAGTCTTGTCAGAGTGAAAGTAGGTAACCAGAACATGTAGTATACTTTTTTAAGTGTTTACTGATATTTAGGGTGTCCACCAATGAGCAAGACTATTCACATTCATGTTCTTAGCATGTGGAAGGTTCTACCCTCAAACAATAGTTATTGTCTGGACAAATTAAGAAAAAATGTATAATTTAATTCACTGTACTTTTATAATTGTAATATATTGTATCAGTAATACAAGATTTTATTGTATAATGAATAAGAAAGCTTGAACACATTAGGCTAAGAATTTCAAATTAGAGAAAGACATTGATGAGTTTTTCTCATGTAAAATTTTTAAAATCATTAAGATGAAAAGAGTACACTCAGAGAAAGTTTGAGAATGTGTGAATAATTATTTGTAATTTGGAACAACTTAAGACAATAAAATAGGACCTCTGGTGGCATAGCGCTTAAAGCACTTGACTGCTAACCAAAAGACTGGCAGTTCAAACCCACCAGCCACTCCTCAGAAGGAAGGTTGAGCAATCTACTTTTGTAGTGATACTTCCTCAGAAACCCAAGGAGAGGGGTCACTGTGAGTCAGATGTGACTCGATGGGGGTGAGTTTTTTTTTTTTTTTTTTTTTTTTGGTTTAAAACAATAAAAGAAAGAAAAGAGCAGAAACATAGAAAATGATAATTAAGATACTAAAAATAAGTATCAGTGTGTTAAGGGTAAAAATGAGATTACCTCTCTCATTTATCGTACATAAAGATGTACATATTGTAGGGAGGAGATCATAGTGTGTATATAAAAATCTAGCATATATTATATTTCAAAAAGCTCAATTTGATGTTAAATAATCTAATTTTAAATAATGGGTCTTCTCATTAAAAGTAGTGTCCCATTGGACAAACTAATCAATTAATTACAGTTTTCTAATATGTAAAATAGGGTAGCAATTCTGGTATTATAATTCTTCTACCAAGTACCTATCATTACAATAGACACTGAGGCTACAATGGTGAAACAAATAGATACATTTCCTGCCCTAACAGAGCTTAGTCTGAAGAAGTAAACAGACAGGAATCAAGGAGTCAGATGAACATGTGTAAAATGACAATGGTGGTTACAAAAAAAAAAGAAAAAAAAAAGTGCACTGCAGTCAATTGAGATCTGACTCATAGCGACACCTTCTTGGGTTTCTGAGGTGGTATCACTATGGAAGTAGATTGCCCAAACTTTCTTCCGAGGAGTGGCTGGTGGGTTTGAACTGGCAGCCTTCTGATTAGCATTCAAATCCCTTAGGCACTACACTACCAGAGCTCCTAAAGAATTTTATGGTACCTAATTGGGGAATTTGTCCTAGCCCTGAGCTTGTAATAATGGAGTCATGATCAGAAGCTTAAGGAAGAGTAAGTGGGACTTAGAGGAGGAAGCAAACCAATGATAAAGACAAAAATACAAAACAAAACAGTAACAACAAATACATTCAGAGAAACTAAGACAAAAGGACAAAACAAAAAGATAATATACCAATAGCGGTCCAGAAGAAGGATAAATAACCTAATAAATGACTAAGAGCAGAGTTGAAAAATATACCAGTATGTATTGAACTCTATAAGCAATAACACAATAAATGGAGAAAAGATTAAAGTTGTCAGGGATTTCATTTTACTGGGATCCACAATCAACCACTGTGGAAGAAGCACTCAAGAGATCAGATGTAGGATTGTACTGGGCAAATGTGCTGCAAAAGACTCTTCAAAGTACTGAAGAGCAAAGATGTCACTTCGAAGACTAAAGTGCATCTAACCCAAACCATTTTATTTTCAATCAACAATATGCATGTGAAAGCTGGGGAATGAATAAGGAAGACCAAAGAAGAGCTGATGCCTTTGAATTATTGTGTTGGCAAAGAGTACTGAAAATACTACTGGCTGCCAGAAGAACAAACAAATCTGTTCTGGAAGAAATACAACCAGAATACTCCTTAGAAACAAGAACGGCCAGATTTCCTCTCAACTACTCTGGTTAACTTACCAGAGGGGACAGGTCCTGGAGAAGGAGATCATGCTTAGTAAAGTACAAAAAAAAAAACAAAAAAAACTCACTACTATCGAGTTGGATCAGACTCATAGCAACTCCTCCTTGGATTTCCAAGGTGGTATCATTACAGAAGTCAATTGCCCCATCTTCCTTCTGAGGAGTGGCTGGTGGGTTTGAACCACCAGCCTTCTGGTTAACAGTCATGCCTTAGGCACTATGCCACCAGAGCTCCTTAGTAAAGTACAAGGTCAGTGAAAAAGGGGAAGACCTTCTATGATATATATTGACACAGTGGCTGCAAAATGAGCTCAAACATAGCAGGAATTTTGTGAATGGCACAAGATCAGGCAGTGTTTCATTCTTTTGTGCAAAAAGTCACTGTGAGTCAAAGCTGACTCCACAACTCCCAACAACTTATATTGAACTCTAGATTTAACAGTCTCTTTTAAATCAATGTGGTCACTACTATTTTGGGGAAATAATGTTTAGATTTCTACCTCACACCTTCATTCAAAATACATTCCATAGGATATAAAATAATTTTTGTTTATTTAATGAAACTATGAAAATATTGTAAGAAAATGTAGGTGGATATTGACAATCTTGAGATGAGGAAAGAATGTCTAAATGTGATAGTGTGGTAGTTAAGGTTGTGTGACAACTTAGCTGGGACACAGTTCTGAGTGGTTTGGCATCTAGATGTAGTTATTTACCATGATGAGATTGTAATTACCTTCACGGTGAAATCTGCTATGAGACATTAATAAGTGGAAAGGGAACTGACTACCTTTGGGCCTGGTTTCTAGTGTATAAGGAGAGGTTTGAGAAAGATCTCTAGCTTGTTGGCACCTCTGTATCCCACATTTGCCACATTTGGCTGAGTCTTCACCTCAGTGGCCTGCTGTGTTGTCTGTGAATGTTAGGATTGTTCCAGGACTTACACCAGTGATCTTCCACGTGCTTATTGATCTTGGGATTGTACCATTCTACTTGCCAACTTTGGATTCATTAGGCTTAGCAGTCAGCAGCTGCCTGAGTTAAGAGATGACTCCAACTCCAGGGGACAGAGAGCAAGAGGAAGAGCTGAAGCCTAAGGTCGAGGGGTCTTCAACCAGCCCCTAGAGCCAGCCCTTTGAATTTGGACTTGTAACCTCCTAAACTGTAAGAGAATAAATTATTGTTTGTTAAAGCCAAACACTTATGATGGTATGTCTGGTACAGCAGCACTACAGAACCAAGACAGATATCAACATCATTAATTAAAAGGAAATGGTAGATTGTTTTGAGTCCATAAAAGTTAATTTTATGTACAACAAAAACACCTAAGAAAATATCATGTGAGTATCACTAACATTTAAAGATTATGGGAGAATAGATTTTTACCAAGATAGTGATAGGAGTTGTTATAGAGGAAATATGAAAAATAGGAGAGTGTGATGTCAAAAAAGCTGCAAAAGATTCTTTTAAGAAAGTGAAAGTCTTCCAAAGTATTATTCTGCCAAGAATTCAATATTATAAAGTAACTGGATAAATATACAATAAAATCATAAGGAAAGGTATACAGAAGTAAAGAATATATGGAACTAGAATATACAAAGGAGATAATCTGTAAAAATTAGGTCTGCAGAGCAATGCTCCCATCTCTTAGCTATCAACAGTCATTGAACATCACAGGTAAAACAGGTGTGTTTTAATGTAAGTAAATCATACCTCCGAAAGCTGATCAAATATGTAGTGGTGATTCAAATCTTTTTTAATTGTTTGGAAAATTTTTTGGCTTATTTTGAAAAAAAAAATCTGTAGGCATATGCATCCATCATGTGCTTGTTTCCAGTTTTGTGTGTATGGATTCACTAAACAGAAGAGATTTTCATGTTTGTTTTTCATTCTCTAGCAATAGTATTATTTGTCATATTGTAAAATATGTATCTATATGATTTTTCACAAATTCTTAAGAATGTTCTAAAATCTTAAAAGTTGCCTTGTTCTTTCTGAGTAGAACTTAGTTTTTCTTTCATCAGTTGTCTGCCAGGTTTTAGACAGTCATGACAGGAAAACTACAATGTTCTGGAAAACTTAGTATTGTATGATTTTATTCACAAATTAAGTAGTGGAGAATGAATGTTTAATAGTGAACTTCAGTTTTATTTTTCAGTGAATAATGAAATTTCTGTTTTAAGGTAATTGTGGCCATTACTTTTGGAGCGATTTGATATTTATTTCTAATTTTTGTAAAGTTATTATATTCTTTTTATATGTCAAAACTATACCAACTTTATCATAAAATACTGTTGGATGATATAAATACAAAGTAGTTTTTTATAAATCATGTAATTTTCAAATAATAGGCTAGCAAAGATGTTATGATGCCTGGTTTTCCCTTCCACTTTTTTTTTTTTCTTTATGGTATCTTAGCAGGGGGTGGGACATCAAGGAGTGATTCCTTTCTGAAAGATTAATGATTTTCTGCAAAATTCCATGGAAGTCTTAAACCCTCAGTATATTTGCACTTCTCAGACTAGTGCAAATGTGAATACTGTTTTGGAGGACAAACATCAATCATTATTTTCATATGTCAGCAGTATGGCACATGCATTTATTGAAAACAGAATAGAGGGAAACAACGTTAGATGATAATATCAATAATATGAGCTCATAGCAATTTTACGTATGAATAAAGGGAATAGGAGGCATACTGATATTCTGTATGATCAACTTATCTTTAAATTATTAAATGAATAACAAAATCAGATAGTTCATCTGAACAAAAAGGAAATGACCTCTCACAAACCAAATAAAGACACTGAAGGCAAAGAAGCCTACTTAAATAACATTTATGCTTCCTTCCTTTTAAAACATGTACCTCCTAAAACTATACTATTTCTCAATCACTTAAGCTATATTACTATTCCTCTTAAATTAAATAATTGAATAGGAAAAGAGTGTTTTTAAGTGTTTATAGATTTAGATCTCAATAGATTATACCCGGATAACCATCACTCTGATTGAAAGTGTAACTATTTCCTTTATGTTCATATTTGGACCATCAATTAAACTAATTTTCTACAAATATCCCTAGTAGACTATACTATAAACTGAGCCATATTATCTGCTATATAAATTATTGTTGGTTGACTGTCATTTATGACAAATTTTGTGAAGTTTGGACTTAAATCACTTTGAAATTAATATATTTAGACAAATCTTTTCAAATATATTTCCCAGTTAAAAAATTACTTGGTGGATATGAGTTAGGATACAGTTTTCTAATTTTGGGTGATATTTCTAAGACATTTTAAACATTCAAAAATTATCTTTATCATACCTCATATACATGCAAAAACTGGACTATGAATAAGGAAGACTGAAGAAGAATTCGCATATTTGAATCGTGGTGCTGGCAAAGTATATTGAATATACTGTAGACAGCTAAAATAATGAGTAAATCTATCTTGGAAGATGTACAACCAGCATGCTTCTTAAAACAGAGAATGATGAAATTTCATCTTACCTATTTGGACACTTTATTAAGAGGACCAATCCCTAGAGACCACCACTGGAGTTATAAAACCAAAAAGGAAGAACACACTTGACATTTCTCAGACTGAAAAAAAATTGAGGAAAACAGTCAAGACTTGAGTTACAACATTGAAAGATTCTATGGAAAAAATATTGAATGATTCAGGAAGATCAACAGAAGACAGAAGAAACACATCGTCACTGTACCACAAATAGGGAGCTCTGGTAGCATAGTGCCTAAGGCATTTGACTGCTAACCAGAAGGCTGGCGGTTCAAACCCACCAGCCACTCCTCAGAAGAAAGGTGGGCAATCCTACTTCCGTAGTGATAACTGCCTCGGAAACCCAAGGAGGGGTCGCTAGGAGTCGGGCCGACTCGAAGGCACACAACAACAACAACAACAACATACCACAAATAATTGGTCAATGTTCATCCATGTCAGGAGGTGACATATTATCAAGAATCAATGATATAGAAAGAAAAAGTCAAAACTTCACTGAAGGAGTTGAAGAACAAGTGTTCTGGTTAGCTAGTGCCACTCTGATAAGAATATACCACAAATGGGATGACCTTTACAAACAGGAATTTATTATCTTACAGTTTGGAGGGTTTACGTCCAAGTTCAAAGTGCCAAGCTCCAGGGGCTGGATAAAAGCCCCTCAACTTTGGCGTCCAGCTCTGCATAATGCTCCCAGCCCACTGGAGTTAGAGATGTTTCTTCACTCAGACAGCTTTTGGCTGATGAGGCTGAGAAACCTAAGGTTGACAAGTAAAAAGGCACAGTCTCGATGTTACCAAACCACATGGCAGGCTATTAATTCAAGTCCATTGTAAGTCCCAAGGTCAGTAGAGCATGGCAGGCTGCTGAGCAATGACATGGCTACATGCAGGGTCCAAGTGTGCCATAAGCTGGAGACCATTCCCCAAGGCTTCTGCTTGTACACAGGAAGCAGAGCACATACCCTAGGCAGCTACTCAGCTGCTCACAGTAGATTCCACCATGGAGTTGATTACCAGTCTCATCATGAGGAATACTACATCTGGCTTCCCAGCCACTCAACCAGGCTTAGCCAAGTTGACACACAAACCAAACTACCACAATTCTACACCTTGTCAACTTGGCATCTGTACAAATCTTTTTTTGAGTGGTATCTGTACAGATCTCTCTTACTGGGTGGCTCCAGTCCCCTAGTTCCTCTAAGTGGCGACCTAATCCCCTTGGCCTGGTATGCCCCATTCCTCTCTCTCTTGGACATGAGAGCCCCACCCCCTCAATCTTGGGCAGAGGCTATGGCTCCATCCCACTGGCTTACATGAACAAGCAGTCCCACACTCCAGAACCAAAGCCAGTGAAGGCCTGGCTCTTTGAAACCTAGGGGGTTTTGTTCATTCCACCCCCAAAAGCCATGGTCCTACTCCTTGAGGATGAGACAGCTCTGCTTCCATTTCCTTGGTCTCCCTGCTTCTGCTGATTAATGATGAAGGCAACCCACTCCACTGGAAAACCCTGCCCAAAAAGCACTCAGCTTTCTTGCTCCACGAGCTGGCCAACCTGCTACTTCATTTCATGCCAGTTTCTTTTACCAATTAACCTCCGAAGGCAACCTACTCCACCAGGAAGCCACCTACCCAATGGAACCCAGCTTTCTCCTCTGTGGGCTGGTAAGCCTATTGCTATTTAATGCTGGTCTCTGGGCTCCACTACTGCCATCTCTCATGTTGGTCTCTCTGCTGGTATCTCTCTGGCAGTCTTTTGGCTCTGCTCCTGCTGTCTCTCATGCTGTATGCTAGGATCTCTCTGCCAGGGTCTCAGGTCAAGGACACACTCCACTCCTATTTCCACATTTTAGGTATCTGTCAGAACAGCACTCTATTCTCTTGATACTATATTATCTTCTAGTTACCTAGTGCAGCTCTGAGAAGAACATACCACCAATGGGATGGCCTTAACAAACAGGGGTTTATTCTCTTACAGTTTGGAGGCATTTCCCAACTCACATGGCTTCAGGGGCTGAGGTGCTCAAGGTTGGCAGGCAATATACTGGCTGTTGACTCCAATGAATGACAAATCCAAGATCTCCAGACTGAATTGTGGATTGTTCGCTCATGGACAGTTGTAGGCAGAATCCCAATCCACAGAAGAGTGTCTCTTTTCCCAAGATGTCCATAAATATACTGGAAGCAGGCCATACCCCTAGAGAAATTCCCTTTCAATGGATTGGCTGCTCAAAACATATACATCTGATCCCATCATTGTAACAACCCACATCACAATTGCTTAAACCACACAGAATTATAGTCTAGCCACGTTGACACACAGCTCCAACTATCACAACAAGGCTCCAGGAATTGAGGAAATACCCATTGAGATGTTTGAGCAAATGAATGCCAACCTGGAGGCACTCACTCATCTATGTGAAGAAATTTGGAAGATAGATAAATGGCCAACTGACTGGAAGAGATACATATATTTATCCATTCTGAGACAGGTGATCTCACAGAAGGTGGAAATTATTGAATAATATCATTAATATCAAAAACAAGTAAAATCTTGTTGAAGACAATACAAAAATGGTTACAGCAGTACATTGACTTTGACTTCCAGAAATGCAACTTGGATTCAGAAGAAGATGTGGAACAAGGGGTACCATTGCTGATATCAAATGGATCTTGGATGAAAGTAAGAATACCAGAAAAATAATTACTTGTGTTTTATTGACTATGCCAAAGCATTTGATTGTGTGGATCATAACAATTGTGAATAACATAGAGAAGCATGGACATTCCAGAGCACTTGATTGTACTCATGAGGAACCTCCACACAGACTGGGAGGCTGTTGTTTGAACAGAACAAGAGGATACTGCATGTGCGTCAGGGTTGTACACTTTCACCATACTTATTTAATCTCTAAGCTGAGCAAATAATATGAGAAGCTGAACTATATGAAGAAGAATGTGGGATCAGTATTGGAGGAAGACTTATTAACAACCTGAGATATGCATAAAATACAACTTTGTTTGCTGAAAGTGAAGATGACTTGAAGCACTTGCTGTTGAATATTAAAGACTACAATTTGCAGTATGGATTACATCTCAACATAAAGAAAACAAAAATCCTCACAACTGGACCAACAAGCAGAATCACAATAAATGGAGAGAAGATTGAAGTTGTCAAATATTTCATATTACTTGTTTCCACAATCAACACCAATGGAAGCAGCAATCAAGAAATCAGATGATGTATTGCATTGGACAAATCTGCTGCTAAAGACCTCTTTAAAGTGCTGAAGAGCAAAGATGTCTCTTTGAAAATTCAGGTGTGCCTACCCCAAGCCATGGTATTTTCAACACCTTATATGCCTGTGAATTCTGGACAACAAATAAGGAAAACCAAAGAAGAATTGATGCTTTTAATTTGTGTTGTTTGAGCAATATTGAAAGTACCATGGACTACCAAAAGAACTAACAAATCTTTCTCGGAAGAAGTGCAGACAGAATGTTCCTTGGAAGCAAGAATGACCAGACTTCGTCTCACCTACTTTGGTCATGTTTTACAAATGGACCATTTCCCAGAGAAAGATATCATGCTTGGTAAAGCAGAAAGTCAACGAAAAAGGGGAAGGCCCTCAACAGGATGTGGCTGCAGTGATGGGCGCAGGTACAGCAAGGATTGTGAGGCTGGCACAGGACCAGGCAGTGTTTGGTTCTGTTGTACATAGGGTTGCTATGAGTCAGAGCCAACTTGACAGCATCTAACAACAACAACAACAACAATCCCTAGAGAAGGACATCATGCTTGGAAAACTGGGAGGTGAGGGAAAAATTGAAATGCCTCAATGATATGGACTGACACAGTGGCTGTAACAATGGGTTCAAACATATCTATACTGTGAGGATGGCACAGGACCAGGCAGCATTTTATTCTGTTGTACATGTGTTGGATATGAATTAGAATGAACAACTTCTGAATATTATTTGAAAAAATGCACCTTTGTATTTCCAGTAAGACACTTTCAAATGTAAAAGGGAAAATGGACAGTAAATATAAATTATATTCATTTGGTCTGTTCATATCCCAAGAAACCAAACTCACTGCCATCAGTTGATTCTGACTCACAGCAACTCCCATTGTATTTCTGAGGTGATAAATCTTTATGGAAGTAGATTGCCCTATCTTCCTTTTGCAGAGAAGTTGGTGGTTTGAACTGTCAACAGTCAAAGCCTTAGGCACTATGCCACCACATTTTAAAAACACCCATGAGGGAAGAGGAACGTCTTATTTAAAGAATATATATGATCACTTAAGAAAAACATGGTATCAGGATTGGAGGAAGAATCATTAACAACCTGAGATATGCAGACGATACAACTTTGCTTGCTGAAAGTGAGGATGACTTG
>NW_006922415.1:292646-297124 GCF_000298275.1 Orycteropus afer afer
CTCACCTATTTTGGTCATGTTGTCAGAAGGGACCATTCCCTGGAGAAGGATGTCATGCTTGGTAGGGTGGAGGGTCGACAAAAGAGGGGGAGGCCTTCAACGAGATGGATTGACATGGTGGCTGCGATGATGGGCTCAAGTATAGCAGGGATTGTGGTGCTGGCACGGGATCGAGCAGTGTTTCGTTCTGCTGTGCATGGGGTCGCTATGAGTCGGAAACGACTCAACGGCACTTAACAACAACAACAACAAGATATGATAACTTGAATCATACTGTTTAGGAATTAAATTTACAACTATGAAAGTTGTCAAATAACACTATCTTTTAAACTTATTCTTTTCAAGTCAATGCATTTCTAATTATAAAAGTATACATCCAGCCTTATATGTTTTGTTTTTGTATTCTTTCCATAGTTGGAATACATATTCTCATCAAGTAAACTATACTGTTAAATACAATTTTAATATTGACTTAAAAATTAATTAGTCTCATCTTCAGGGAAAAAATACTGTTTTCTTTTGTTATGATTTTAAAGCTAAAAATTGTAACTCTAGAATGATGAAATCTTCCTACATTGATCTTAAAGCTAATTAATTTATAATTAAAGCTTGTGAGTATATATATTGACATATATTTTTATACATTTTTAAAATTATTTAAAAATCTTAATTATTCTAATAGCAGAAATAAATCTTTTAATCTGTTTTTAATGCAGAATTAATGCTTTCATTTACTATTAATTCCTAACAAATACAGAAACATTTACCTCCAGAAGTGCCCAGTATCCCAGTACCTTAAATATGAACAAATAACATTTTTTAGTAAGTTCCTAAATTTATCATTAGAATAATGATGTCCAAGGGATATCACAGGATCACTTTCTACTTCATATGTAAATAGAAATATAATTGATTTAAAAACAAGGGGAAAAAATCACCAAACAATGAGAGTAATAAAGTGTACTTAAAAAAAAAAAATTGAAAACTTATAGTTCTTCACTTTACTTGCAGCTGGTAATTCAAATAGTGTTGGATTTTTTTCTGTATTGATACTGACAATATAGGATAGTCTGCAGGTTCAGATATTTTCAACTTAATGGGACAAACTCCCAATCTCTTCCAGATCTTTAATCTGCTAGTAAATTGTTCTGTTAACTGAGTTTTTATCAATCTTAAAATCTTGGGCTTTAGATTTTGTCAAGTAATTCAATTGCTGCCTGACTTTCCCTAATTCTGCCTCCTGCAGAGAGCAATATGAAGATGTCAACCCCACCAGAAGCAGAGTTCCATAAAATTTAAAATAACCCATTCACCTGGACAAAAGGTGAAAAATAATGGTTTGGAATACAGCCTGCAAGATTCATCACATGGAGTGTAGAAATCAATGAATTTCTAGATAGAGTAACATAGTTCACACAACTCATTATAACGGTGCATGGGAGTAGAAGTAAATCTTTTTTTTTCCCCTTCCTCTTACAGGCCCTTGTTCTTCTTGTCGAATGGCCCAATAATTTCAAAAAATGAATAATAATGGCTTCTGAAGAAGTAAATACATAACAATAGGATAGCAACAATCAGGGTTTTGTCTACTCTTCACTGTCCCAAAATGCATTATTCCAGGATAATGCTTCCCATATTATACCGAACCTAAACCGAGCCCATTGCCATTGAGTGGATTCCAACTCATAGCACCCCTACAAGACAGAGTAAAATATGTCCCAGGTGTTTTCCCAGATTGTACTCTTTACAGACTAACACATCATTTTCTAGGAGCAGCTGTTGGGTTTGAACTACCAACCTTTTGGATAGCAACCAAGTATTTAATCACTGAGCCACCAAGGCTCCTTACTTTCATATTAATGGAAGTAAAATATTTTTTTTTCCCTACTTGTCATATGCAAATATATTTTTTTCATTTTGTAAATACATATAAAATGAATTTTTTAAAAAATAAGTTTATACAATATATAGTTCCAAATGTTTTCAGTAAATTCAAAAGCAGACAAAAATATGCTTCTTAATAAATATTATCAGAACAAATATAATATAGGGAAAATAGAAAAATAATCCAAAAACACATGTTTATTTAAAAAGTGCTTGTTATTGGCAGGTACTATAGCCTATCATAGTCACCCCAGGTCCTGCAGAATGAAACACTGCCCTGCACAATCATGGCTATGCTTGAGGCCACTCTTGAACCCACTGTATCAATCCTTCTCATTGAGGATCTTCCCTTTTTTCACTGATCCTCCACTTTACCAGGTATGTTATCCCTCTTGAGGGACTCGTCCCTGCTGACAACGTAACTAAAGCATTAGAGTACTTGGCCAAAGTCCTGGTCATTCTCATTTCTAAGGAGTATTTCAGTTGTACTTCTTCCAAGACAGGTTTATTCATAGTTCTGGCAGTCCCAGGTATATTCATTATTTTTCATCACACTATAACTCAAATGCATCATTTCTTCTGCTATCTTCCTCGTTTGTTGTCCAGATTTCATATGCATATGAGGCTATTGAAAACACAGTGGCTTGGATCAGGTGCAACTTAGTATGCAAAGTGACATTTTTGCTTTTTAACACTTTGTTTTTAAAAGTAACTTCTTTACTTTTAGTTTTATTTATTTTAAATTTTATTTTTATTTTAAGAGCTTTTTTTACATTCAACAAGATCTTCTGAAGCAGATTTGCATAACGAAATACATCATTTGATTTCTTGAATGCTGCTGCCATGGGTGTTAATTGTGAATTCAAGTAAAATGAAATCCCTGACAACTTCAATCTTTTCTCCATATTATGATGTGGCTTATTGGTCCAGTTATAAGGATTTTTGTTTTCTTTAGATTAAGGTATAATCTATATTGAAGGCTATAGTCTCTGATCTTCATCAGTAAGTGCTTCAAGGCTTCTTCACTTTCCACAAGCAAGATTGTATCATATACATATCACAGGTTGTTAATGAGTCTGCCTCCTATCCTGATGGCATTTTCTTTTTCATGCAGTCCAGCTTCCCAGATTATTTCCTCAGTATACATATTGAGTAAGTATGCTGAAACGATACAACCCTGTCATACACCTTTCCTGTTTTTAAGCCATGGAGTATCCCCTTGTTCTGTTTCAACAACTGCCTCTTGTTCTATGTACAAGTTCCTCATGAGGATAGTTAAATGTTCTGGAATTCCCTTTCTTTACAATGTTCTGATTGTTAAGTTTGCACATCAACTTGGCTGCTCCTGGTTGAGTGGCTGGGCAGCTGGATGTAGTTATTCCTCATGGTAAGATTGGTAATTAACTCCATGGAAGAATCTATTGCAGAAGCTGAGTACCTGCTTTAGAGATGTGGTCTGCTTCCATTATATAAGAAGCAACTTTGAGGAGGTCTCTATTTTATGGCATGCTTGAAGCCTGCATGCAGCCATGTTGATGTTCAGCAGCCTGCCATGCTCTTACGACCTTGGGACTTTCAATGGACTTGAATTAATGGCCTGCCATGTGGTTTGGTCATATCAGGATTGTGCCTTTTTACTTGTCAACCTAGGACTTGTCAATCTCAGCAGCCAGCATCTGTCTGAGTGAAGAAGAGCCTCTAGCTCCAGTGGGATGGGAGCAGGAGGCACAGTTGAAGCCCAAGGTTGAGGGACTTTCACCCAGTCCCTAGAACCTGACACTTTGAACTCAAAACCTCCAAACTCTAAGAGAATAAACTCCTGTTTGTTCAAGCATCCCATCTGTGGTATATTTCTGTCAGAGAGGCACTAGGTAACCAAAACAAATGTTATCCATAGTTAGTTATAATCTGCACTGTAGAAGTCATTTCCATACTCAATAAAACACATGTAAACGTATTTCTGGTATGGTCTTCTTTCAGTCAAGACCCATTTGACAGCAGCGATGATGTGTCTTATTTCAGGTCCTCTTCTGAATCTGGCTTGAATTTATAGCAGTTCCCTGTTGATGTAATGCTGTAACTGTTTTTGAACTATTGTCAGCAAAATTTTACTTGCATATGATACTAATGGTATGGTTGGATAATTTTCTCATTCTGTTCAATCACCTTTCTTTGGAATGGGCACAACTAGTGAACACTTTTAGTCAGCTGATCAGGTAGCTCTGTTCCAAATTTCTTGGCATAAACAAATGTGGGCTTCCATCATTGCATTTGTTTGTTGAAACATCTCAATGGATGCTCTATCAATTTGTGGAGCCTTGTTTTATGCCAATTTCTTCAATGCAACTTGGACTTGTTCCATCAATACTGTTGATCCTTGATCCTGTGCTACCTCTTGGAATGGTAAAAGACTGAAAAATTCTTTTTGATACCATGACTCTGTGTATTCCTTCCATCTTCTTTTGATGTTTTCTAGGCCATTCAATATTTTGCCCATGTTGTTGTTGTTGTTAAGTGCCGTCGAGTCGTTTCCGACTCATAGCGACCCCATGCACAGCAGAACGAAACACTGCCCGATCCCGCACCAGCCCCAC
>NW_006922415.1:301079-314087 GCF_000298275.1 Orycteropus afer afer
TCTTCCGGCCTGCTACTCTGTGCTACGCCTGTGCTTACCTTGCTCCCGAAGACCTGGTCCCTCTTGGTAGGGTAACAAGGGAACGTGTTCAGTGCAGACCAGTGAGTAAGCACAAGCCCGCCTTGTTTCAGTGCCTATGCTTAAACTGCCCCCTGGCTGTGTCTATGTTTTGCCCATAGAGCCCTTCAATATTACAACTTGAGACTTGAAATTTTTATTTCATTCTTTTACCTTGAGAAATGCCAAGCAAGTTCTCCCCTTTTGGTTTTCTTACTCCAAGTCTTTGCACATTCATTATAATAATTTCCACTGTCTTCTTGTGCTGCCCTTTGAAAAATTCTGTTCAGTTCTTTTAATTCATGATTTATTCCATTTACTCCAGCTTCTCTCCATTCAAAATCAAGTTTCAGAGTGTTTCTGACACACATTTTGGTCTTTTCTTTATTTGCTGTCTTTTTAATCACCTTTTTCTTTGTTCATGTATAATGTCCTTGATGTAATCCCACTACTCACCTGGTCTTCAGTCACTGGTGTTCAACATGAAATTTTGAACATATTCATCATGAAATCTTTTTATAGATGGTCTCTCAATTCAGGTGGGATATACTCAAGTTTGTAATTTGGCTCTTGTGGACTTGTTTTAATTTTCTTCAGCTGTAACTTAAACTTGTATATAAGAAATTAATGGTCTATTCCTGTCAGCCTCTGGTCTTTTCTGACTAATGATATTGAGCTTCTCCATCATCTCTTTACACAGATGCAGTCAATTTGATTCCTGTGTATTCTACCTGGCATGTTCCACATATGTAATTCCTATTTATGCTGTTGAAAAAAGTTATTTACAATGAAAAATTTTTGGTCTTGCCACAGTGTGATTTCCAGCATCATTTCTATCCCCAACCCCTATTTTCCAACTACCAATGCTTCTTCTTTGTTTCCGGTTTTCACATTCTAAAAACCAGTAATGTTTAGTGCATCTTTATTGCAAGTTTAGTCAATTTCACTTGCAGAAGTTTGTAAAAATTTTCAATATCTTCATCTTTGGCACTAGTAGTTGGAGTGTTAATTTGAATAGTAGTAGTATTAACTGGTGTTTCTTGTAGACATATGGATGTTATCCTGTCACTGAGAGCATTGTACTTCAGATAGATTCTGAAATGTTCTTCTTGACAATGAATGCAATTCCATTCTTCTTCAATGTGCCATTCTTGGAATATTACATCATATGGTAATCTGATTCTAAATGGCTAATACTAATGAACTTCAGTTCATTAGTATCTAGGATACCTATCTTTATGAATTCCATTTCATTTTTGACAGTTTATAAATTTTCCTAGATTCATACTTTGTACATTCAATGTTGTGATTATTAATGGATGATTGCAGCTGCTTCTTTTCACTTTGTGTCATGATCCATTGGCACATGAAGGTCCTGAAAGCTTTACTTTCATGTCACTAAGGTCAACTCTACTTTCACGAGGCTCTTCCCCAGACATATTTTGAGTGTTTTCCAAGCTTAGGGGCCTTATTACTACACTGCCATTCATAATGTTTTCAGTAGCTAACTCTTTCAGAAGTTGACCACCACATCCTTTTTCCTGGCTTGTATTAGTCAGGGGAGTGCTGGTGGCAGAGTGCCTAAGGCTTTTGACTACTAAGCAGAAGGCTGCTGGTTCAAGCCCAGCAGCCACTGCCTGGAAGGAAGGTTGAGCAATCTATTTCCATAGTGATATTGCCTCAGAAACCCAAGGAGAGGTTGCTATGAGTTGGACCCGACTCTACAGCAGTAGGTTTTTTTTTTTTTTTTTTTTTTTAATTAGTCTGGACGCTCTGCTGAAATTATCCACTATGGGTAACCATTCTTGATTTTGAAATACCAGTTCCATATCTTCCAATATCATAGCAATATACAATTCACTACAGTACAACAAACTGCCAGAAAAGTAATGATAAAATGTACATAGAAACTTACTAGAAATAATCACTATTGCATCACACCTGATTCCAAATTATAACTAAACATAATTTATGGATTAAATAGCAGTTTTATATGTATACAAAATGGCTATATACACATTTTGAAAAAATGTGATTTCATAAAATCTTTAATAAGACAAATTACTTATTCTCTTGCTTGTTATCTTGTGTAAGTTGGATTGATGGTAACACTGTTCTCTGAGAAATTGCATATCAAAATGTTTTACAACTTTAATTGTAGAGAAGATACTCTCACCGAACTATGTTGAGAGAAATAGAAGAAAAGTTTTTAAAGCAATTTTTTAGAAATTCAGAATATTTATTTTTAATTTTCATTTAAAATAAAGCATTAACAGTGCTCTTTATCATTGTCGTGATTATTTATTAGCCTTCACAGAAAAGCAATACAAAGCAATCCTAGAAAAGACAGTAGAAAAACATATCCATGTTTATTAAACATACCTACTAGGTTCAACAAGTTTATTCATTATTTCAGAGCAGGAATGCATCTTAGAAATTAATTATTATAATCTCTCCTTTTCAGATGAGAAATGGTAACTAAAAAGCCAATTAATTATCAAGGATTAAGCACTTGTGGATGATTGTTTCTGAAAATAGCTGTAGTAATTCCTTCAGTTAGGCAAGTTCTTTCCTAATGGAAGTTGCTGCTCCTCAACAGGTAGAGTCTTTCTCTTCCATTGACTCTGGTCTGTCCTTGCAATTTGTTTTTACTAATAGAGTGAAGTAGAAGTGACTTCTCAAGCTAGATTTTAAGAAGACTTAAAACTTCCTTTTTCATCCTCTAAAGAAAAGAAGTCTCAACCAAAATGTAAAAAAGTCTAAATGATAATGCCTGAATTTCTGATCCACAGAATATTGAACAATGCCATTATTTTTGTTTCAAGCCTTTAGTTTTGGAATACTTTGCTTTAACTTTCTAATTTTAGAGTGTTCCGTTACTCAGAAATAGATAACTGAGAACAACAGGTCTTATGAGATAAGTAATTCAAAGACAAATAAGAAATGGCATTTGATTATAACCACATAATCTAGAGGTAGTTTGCTGTTATTAGTTGCCATTGAGTTGATTGGGACTGATGATGGCCCAGTGTGTATAGAGTAGAATGTCACTCCATAGAGTTTTCAAGTCTGTGACATTTTGGAAACAGATTGCCTTCTGAGCTGCCTCTCGTGGGCTTGATCTTCCCAGCTTTTGGTTAGTAGTCCAGTGCTTAATGATTTCTGCCACACAAGGACTTCTGAGTGGTAGTTGGTGATAAATACACAATTAGCTCTAGCAATGTTATAAGTGACTTATTGGCATAATAAGTACCATATAGGTAAGTTGAAGTACCATATTGATAGAAATCAAAATATTGTTAGAACATAGGGAATTTAAGTAAGTGAGTGTGTACATAGATGAGGAAACATTTTTGTGAAAGAGATAATATTGAAGTCAAATATCATTCAATCTTTTTATTCATTCATCAAATAATTAATGGGAACAATATCTTTTCTAATATATAGAAATGGAAATATGAGTTTGTTTAGAGAAGAGGTGAAGTTCTGAAATTGAAATAAAGGATCTTGTGAAGAATTGGTAGAATGTGAATTTGGAGATTTAGGTAGAAATTATATCACAGATTTTGATAACGAAAGCCCCTAGACATCTGCCTTTGGTTAGTTGGAGAGACAATTCAGAAAATTAAACCTAGAGGTGATCATTTGAAATGTAAAAGGTTGAAAAAACGAGTGATCTAGTCTCTCTGACAAAGTCAACAGAATTGAGTGGTTGATTAATCCTACTAGGGAAAGATACAGATGAAAGGAAAGTGCACAACACTACATATATATTCTTTATCATTTTGAAGTACTCATAGAAAAACTCAATTCTGGATTTTAGTAAATGCTTAAAATATTTTTATTTTATTTTTAGTACAATGACTTTAAGCTTGATTTTCATATACTTATGACATTCAAATCATTAACCCATAAAACCATAATTGTAACAAAAACGATTACCTATGATAATAAAATTATAAAATGTAACTTTCATATGAAGACAGTCTTTAAAATATATGTTTTGTGGCATGGGAAAAATAGAAACTAATATTAATTTTTTTTTCACTATTTCATATTTATTTTATTTAAACTGTTAATCATTCTTTTGTTTAAATATATGAAATATGAAAAAGAGTCATTTATCTTTTCCTTATACAAAAATAAGTTTCAAGTTAGATATAGAAGAATTATGGCTCCAATTTTCCTTTTCACAAGTTAATATACTAAACAATGAATCATTCAGGAAGGTACTGCACTCTTAATACCTCACATTTACATTGATTTTTGACATATAATAAATTAAATTTGCTTTAGCAAGAGTGGCATATTGAAATCATTGAAATTGAATTTTATTCATATAAATTTAATTATGAAGAGAAGTCTAGTTTATGGCTGAGGAAAAGAAAAAGAAACTATCCATCATTTTGCAAGTTGTATCAGCTCATAATTTTATTAAACCTAACCATTTTCCCCTACATGACATAAAAGTTTAAATATAACAAAGTTTTAACAAAATTCTAATTCACTTTGGATTCAGAATATAGTTGGCCTAAATAATGTCTCTTCTATGACAAAGAATTAGCATTATTTCCTTGTAAATTATATTTCACAGTTTAATAGATAATACTGATAAGCAGTTATTTTATGCCATGTCCTTTTACTATAATTTATTTTAAGTATTTATATGTGCACAATTTCTGTATTTGTAGAAACAAGTTTTCTTCTTTTTAGGAGCTCTGGTGGCATAGTGCCTAGGGCATTTGATTGCTAACCAGAAGTCTGGTGGTTCAAACCCACCAACCACTCCTCAGAAGGAAGGTTGCACAATCTAGTTCCATAGTGATATCGCCTCAGAAATTCAAGAAGATCCTACCGGAGGGCAGGGTTTTTCTTTTTTCTTTTATTTTTAATCATATCACATTGAACTTACTTCCCAGACATGGGCTTAGTATAGTTTACCTGACCATTGTATTTTACCTGTTTAACAGATAAATAATGTTTGTTCCTCTTCATGAGATTGATCTGGTAATAGATTAATAAAAATATAATGTCCTTTTAAAGACTAGAGAACCAACTAACATCACATAGATAGAAGATGTTTTGACAATGTTTTCTAATAATTGCCAAAGATATCTATAGCAAAACAGTACGTTAAGCTCCAAGAAGAACAATAAAATTAGAAGAAAAAAAATCTTATTTATTTGAGTATAAAGGATAAGCTGTTATATATGACTGCTTGTGAGATTCTTCCAGATTAGAAGCATTTTTTAAAATATCTTCCCCCCTAGCATAACAATAAATTAGATGAAAGCAATAATCTAGTATTAGCTTAAAGTCCAGTACAAGCAAAGAAGGAGAAACTGTTATAAAATGCATTACCAAATTGTGGGGCATTCCAGCAAGATGGTGGAAAAGGTAACTACACAGAACCTCTTCAACAAAGCAATGAGAAACCAATTGAAACCAATACAGAAGATAATCCTGGAACCCTGAGCTTTGAAGGCAAGGATAATGAAGTGAAGGGAGTTCAAGTAGCATAGTGCTCAAGGCATTTGACTGCTAATCAGAAGGCTGATGATAAAAACCCACCAGGCACTCCTGGGAAGGAAGATTGGGCAACCTACTTCCCTAGTGACACCACCTTGGAAACCTAAGGAGGCATGACTATGAGTGGAGTTGACTGGATGGCAGTGAGTTTGGTTTTTTGGTTTAGTAAAAGAAACTGAATGAGAACAGTGAGTAAGGAGATAAATGGAGCTGTGGACTGCTGGCCACCCTGAGGACACAGTCATTTTGAATTTTTCTTGGTAGCAACCTAAGAATCAGCTCTGTTCACTAAAGACTGCATGGGTAAGAACTGCATTGGTACCTGACAACCTGAAAGGAAAATAGTGAAGAAGGAGACAAACAGTGGACTGTATCCTGAGGGTGCAGCCATTTTAATATTTGCAAGGTGTGGGTGCAAGAATTTTGAATGTATCCAAGTGACATTCTTACATGGTTTGTGACATAGGAGTGGGCTCCACATGTCAAGGACAGCATGGATGGCTGCAATGAGGCTGATGACAGGAGAGGTGCGATATTCCCCGTGTTACTCTTATAACCCAGGTACACTTGATGAACTGAAGTGTGGCGGTCCCTCACCTCCACCAACCTTCTTGCTAGCAGAAATTCCGTTCAGCTCTGTGCCCTGGATGCACTGCCCCACCTCCAACAATTTTGTTTTTGATTGTTTGTTTTTAAATCATTCTTTTTATCATTCTCTTTCCTTCCCCTCACCCCACTTGGCAATCCATGTTTCTTTTTTTTTTTTTTTCCCAGTTTTCTTTTCCCTGTTCCTGTTTCCCTTTTATGTTCTTTCGTTTCTTCCCATCCTTTGTTTTTCCATTTGTAGTTTTTCCATTTTTTCTTCACCATTATTTTACTCTTGCTCTTTTCTCTCACTCCTCCTTTCCGAAATATTGTGGCTCCCCCTCCCTTTTCCTCATTATCATTTTTTTATCCTTTATAATATATTTTGAAAATTTTTATTCTCATTCATTGCATTCTTTTTTGCAATTATTGCTGTTTGTTTATGCAGTTTCAGTATTTTTTTTTTTCTTTTGCCATTATATATATATTTTTTTTTTCCTTGAGTCTAACTGAGTGGAAGATAGCAACTGTTACAATACAACCTAAGTATACCTACAACTCTAGTATCCCACCTACTGAGTGAGGGATACCACCTGCTTTTGCATCAACTGATCAATGATAGATGGTAGCCAATACCAGCTCAACTTACCTTCAACAGCTCTCTACAAATAGTTAACAGAGATATGTGCACACACTCTTATCTCTTTTACACAAACATAAATATAACACCACCACAATGTTTTGGAGACAACAGACCATCATAATACACAAAATGAAAAAGATAAAATAGTAGAAACAAGAGACCAGGATAAAAACCCAGAAAAAGTCCCTGAGGAGAAAGCAGCATAGGAACTCCCTGATAAGGAATTCAAAGAATTATGTTTGTGTACCTTCAACAGATTGAGAGGCAGATCAAGGAAACAATGACAGGATAAGGGAAAACATTGACAGAATTAAGGAATACATAGACAAACACTAAAGCAATTTAGGAAAACAATACAAGAACAAATTGACAGAATGAACAAAAATTTAGAAACAACACATAAACCAATGATAGAAATCCAGAAGATTAATGCTAAGATTTCAGAAAGATAATACACTGAAGGGGAAAAGAAGTAGAATTCAACCAAGGGAAGACAGAATTAATGATATAGAAGACAAATACCTAATATTACTTTGTTAAGGAATCAATCACAAAGTATCAAAACAAAATGCAGAAAATGTACACTATATGTGGGATACCATTAAGAGGAATAACATGTGTAATCTGAATTCCAGAACAGGAAGAGACAAATAAAACCACAGAGAAAACTGTCAAAGATTGGTTGGAAGAAAATGTTCCTAATATGATAAAAGACAAGAGTATATAAATTCAAGAAGTTCAACAAACTCTAACAGCATAGACCCCAAAAGAAAATCTCCAAGACATATCATAATCAAGCTCACCAAAGCTAAAGACAAAGAAAGAATCCTGAAAGCAGCATAGAAAAAAACAAAAGTTACCTATAAAGGTCAACCAATAAGACTAAGCTCTGACTTCTAAGCAGAAACCATACAGGTGAGAAGGCAATAGGATAATATATATAAAACACTGACAGAAAAATCTCCAATCAATAATTGTATACCCAGCAAAATTGTCCTTCAAATATGAGGGTGAAATTAAGAGATTTCCAGATCAATAGAAATTAAGGGAATTTGTTAAAATGAGACCAACCTAATGAGAAATAATAAAAAGAGTCCTTCTGTTAGATAACCAACAGCAGCAAACAACAACTGTTGATGAAAACATTTGAAGACATAACCCAGAAACCAACCCAGTAATAGAAGTATCCATGGTAACATAAACTTACCAGACTGTAAACAGGAAACCAGAGATTTCAATCGATAAATGAGGACAACTACAGATGAAACAGAGGGAATAAACCGTGTAGTTACAGAATTTCTAAATGGCTAAAGAAGTGAAGACAATTGCAAGATAAAAGAGACTGTCTTAAACTTGGGCAGAAATAATAAATCACAGGGTAACCTCAAAAAAATAATAAACCTTCACATCAAAATAAAATAGAGGCCAAGCACTAATACGTAGCAAATAGTGTAATCTCATTGTTTCTGGGGCAGTTTTTTTTAAGGCTGGGGCCTGGATGAGCAGGTGTGTGGCTCTGGGGTAAGCCGAGTGGTTAGGAACAACTAAAGGAGACAAATTTGTTTGCCAATTTGTCATCCTGTGTTGGCTTGTGTGTTACTGTCAGGTGAGAAGCTATTCCACCAGTGTTGCAAAATGTCAGGAGGGTTACCCATGGTGGACAGGGTTCAGCAGAGCTTCCTGACTTAAACAGACTTGGAAGAAGGAAGAGGACATCAACTTCTCAGACAATTGGCCAGTGAAAACCTTAAGAATAGGAGTAAAACACTGTTTGATATATTACTGAAAAACTTTATGAATAGCCCTGAAATATTGTCTGATACAGTGCCATAAGATGAACCCATCAAGTGGGAAAGTACTCCAAATATGACTGGGGAAAAGCTGACTCCTCAGAGTAGAGAAGACATTAATAATATGAATGGAGTAAAGTTTTGGACTTCCATTGACTGATGTGGCATGACTCAAAATGAGTAGAAAAAGCTAAAAACATCCATTAATGATCAGGATATGGAATGTACAGATAATGAATCTAGGAAAATAAGAAGCTGTCAAAAATGAAATGGAACACATAAAGATAAATATCCTAGGCATTAGTAAGCTGAAATGGACTACTTTGGGACATTTTTAATCAGACAATCACAGGATCTACTGTGTCAGGAATGACAAATTGAAGAGGAGTGGCATGGCATTCATCATCACAAAGATTGTTTCAAGATCTATCCCAAAGTATAATGAAATTAACCATAAGATAATATCCATACACCTACAAGGAAGACCAGTTAATACTGTTGTTGATGTCAGGTGCTGTCAAGTTATCTCCAACTCATAGTGACCCTATGCACAGAAGAATGAAACACTGCCCCGTCTTGCTATACATTGTTATGCTTGAGCCCATCGTTGCAGTCACTCTATCGATCTCATTGAGGGCCTTCCCCTTCCTCGCTGACCCTCCACTTTACCAAGCATTATATCCTCCTCCAAGAAATGGTTCCTCCTGACAACATGACCAAAGTAGGTGAGACCATGTCTGCCCATTCTTGCTTCCAAGGGGCATTCTGGATGCATTTCTTCCAGGACAGATTTGTTAGTCCTTTTAGCAGACCATGATACTCTTAGCATTCTTCTACTACACCTCAACTCAAAAGCATCAATTCTTCTTTGTTTTCCTTTTTTGTTGCCAGTTCTCACATGCATAAGAGGGGATTGAAAATACCATGGCTTGGGTTAGGCAAACCTTAGTCTTCAAGGAGACATCTTTTCTCTTCATCGTTTAAAGAATGTTGAATATATCATTGACTACCAGAAGGAAAAAGAAATCCATCTTGGAACAAGTTCAACCAGCATGCTCCACAGATTTCAGAATGACCAGACATCGTTTCTTAGAACTTTGGTCATATCATAAGGAGAAACCTTTCCTTAAAGAGGCTTACCATGCTTGGTGGAGTGTATAATTAGCAAAAAAAAAAGGGGAAAAATCTCAAAGAGATGGATTGACACATGCCTGCAATGATGGGATCAATCATGGCAACGATTGTAAGTGTGTTCCAGGCCTGGGCAGTGTTTGTTCTGTTGTACATAGGTCCCTATGAGTCAAAACTGACTTGAGGGCACTTAACAATAACCATAACAACAACAGATTTATAAAAATCTCATAATTTATAAAAATTTCAGTAAGATTCATGAATCATATAAGTATTTTTTAAAAGTTGTCTCATACGATAAATATTAAGGGGAAAGGAAAAGGAGAAAAGGAGAATGCTGTTTTGTAATTATAAACCTTATAGTATTATTGGAAAATGTATTGAATAATAAGATAAATTTAAAGTAATATCCCACAATTCAGGTTATGTTTAACTACTCTTTTAAGTTAAGAACAATTAAAAATCTGAAAAAAAAAAAAAAGTTTCTTTTTTTTTTATAAATCTACTTGAAAACAGAATGCTAATATGAGAGTGAAAAATTACTCAGCAATAATTTAGGAAAACAAACAAACAAACAGAATCCCAGTAACAGTGAGAACAGATTTTGTGGCTGCCTTACCTATCAGAACACCTCTCTGTCCAGAAGAGAGAACAGAGAGGCTGAAAATCAGGAAGAATTTTTCAAAGCTCTCTAGGCATAAGGTAATATATTTTAATTCCAGGCCCTATCACGTGGAGGGTGTTGTTGTTAGGTGCCATTGAGTCATATCCAACTCATAGCAGCCTATGTACAGCAGAACAAAACACTACCTGGTCCTGTGCCAGCCTCATGATCCCTGTTATACCTGACCCCATCATTGCAGCCACTGTGTAGTGCAGTGCCTTCTGACCTGAGAGGCTCATCTTTCAGCACTATATTGGACAATGTTTCAGGGCTATTCATAAAGTTTCCCATTAATATATCAGACAGTGTTTCACTGCTATTTGTAAGGTTTTCACTGGCCAATTATTTGAGAAGTAGATGGCCTCTTCTTTCTTCTGAGTCTGCCTTAGTCTGGAAACTCTGCTGAATTTGTCCACCATGGGTAACTCTGTTGTCATTTGAAGCACTGGTGGCATAGCCTCCAACTGCAAAGTAACAACCAAGCCACCACAGTACAATAAATTGACAGACAACTTTGTCTCCCTTAACTATACCAAACAACTCCCCTCACTTATTTTTTTCTTTAGGTGATAATCTTTTCTATCTTTCTTTCTATCTATCTATCTATCTATCTGTCTGTCTGTCTGTCTTTATCTATCTATCTATTGTGATTTGGGTGACAGTTTACAGAGACAATTCACTTTCCATACACCAGTTCACATATACTTTGTCTCATGACATCAACTACCAATGTAAGCAACAATGAATATATTAAGGCATATATTGCCCCTTATGGTATGACCACAATGCAACAGCACCCATCCCACTTCTTTCCCATAGTTACCTCTTCCCTTGCGTCCTTCCCTGCATGCCCTCCTGGCCCCTAAGGTGTCTACTTGTGCATACACAGCCCTTCTATTCTCCCATAATTGTTCTCTCCAAGAAGTGTATCTACCTAGTGTAAATGTTCACCCCATATGCCTGTCTTTTGTTTGGCTGGAAGCCACAGGAGTGGGTTCAATTCCAGACTTGAAGGGCAGCTAGGGGCCATAGTCTCAGTGGTTCCATCAGACTCTACCAGACCAGAAAAACTGGTCCCTTTTTTCTCAAATGATCTTGAGTTTTGTTGCACTTTGTTCTTCCACTCTATCCAGGATCTCTTACATAGATCCCCCTCCAAGTGATTGACAGTGGTAGCTAGGCACCATCTAGTTTTTCTAGTCTTATAGTGGTATAGGCTGAGGATTGAATGGTGTACCAGTCACTTGGACTAATTGTTTCCATGAATCTTTGGTTTTCTTCATTCCTCTTTGCTCTGGATGAGGAGAGACCCATCGTTGCATCTAGATGGATGCTTCCAAGCATTTAAGATCCCAGTCGCTACTTGCCAAAGTAGGAGGTGAAGCAATGCTTTGTGTAGTGTGTTATGCCAATTGAGCTTGATGTCCCCTGTGACTATGGTACCAAGCCCACATGTTCAACTACTCGTTCCCTCTGGGTAGCTGGCTGGGCCCAAGAAGTGACTACAACCTTGTGCCTTGTCAGCTCTACTATACACCTGGGAATTCTTACAGAACATGTACACTTGTAGAAATATTGTCTGACAATCCTATACATGGTCTTGGGCACACTCCCTCCTGCATGGACATACCTAACAGTTCAGCCTGACCACCCATCTATCCACCTGTATAGCTATGTTTTTCTTCACTGACAACACAGTACTGTATGTGCAACAGTGTTCATCTTTGTTGTCTGTACCACCCATATACCTTTCTGTGTCTTCCTTTTCCTCAGTGCCATCATGTTGATCACTCACATATGGTCCATTGCCCTTCCCTTCACAACATCAATACTTATATCTACCTATCTAACAGCATTCTCTCCGCTCCACTCCCACCCCTGGTAATCAATCAACAAAGAGAATTTCTTTCCATATAGAAACCTTTCCTTGACTTTTTACAATATTTGACTAATACAGTATTTGTCCTTCTGTGATTGGCTTCTTTCACTTAGCATAATGTCCTCCAAGTTCATACACATTATGTGGTGTTTTGCAGATTCTACATTATTCTTTAGAGTTGCATAATATTACTTTGTGTGTATGTACCACAGATTGGTTATCCATTCTTCAGCTTATGGACACCTAGGTTGTTTCCATCTTTTGGGTATTGTAAATAGTGCTGGGATGAACATGGGTGTGCATATGGCTTGTTCTTGTCCTGTCTCTCACTTTTTTTTTTTTTTTTTTTAGGATTTATACCTAGTAATGGAATGGCTGACTCACATGGTATTTCTAATTCCAACTTTATAAGGAATCACCATACTGTTTCCACAGTGCTTGTATCATTTTACAGTTCTACCAGCAGTGCATCAGAGTCCTGCTCTCTCTGTAGTAGGTAAACCTTCACAGGTAAAAGAGGAAATGTACATGTGCATGTGTGTGTGTTTGAGAAACATGATGAGCAGAGAGAAAATAAACAAAATGCTAAAAGTTTGTACTCTGTGCTCTTTGATATTGATTTTATTTTAGAATTTTTCACCTTTGGTTTATACTAGTACAAATTTGTTGATTTTCTAATGTGCCTATGTTCCAATTTAAATTTCTAACTCATCAGTTGAGCTAAGGTAAA
>NW_006922415.1:317792-327350 GCF_000298275.1 Orycteropus afer afer
AGATTATCTTCTGTGTCTGTGTTAATTGGTTTCCCTTTTCTTTGTTGAAGAGGGTCTGTGCAATCCTTCTGCCTAGTCCGCCATCTTGCCCCGCCTAAACTGATATTTTTAAACTATCTGACATTCATGGAACAAAAGTATCATGAGATCATGTAGAAAAGGCCAGGTATACCTGGACAATATGGAAAGAGACACTCATACAATAAAGTTTTATATCTTACTAGAGGTCTTTCTAGTTTATGGCAGGAAAAATTTGAAAAATGTTTGTAGACTAGTACATGTTTTTGAATTCCCTATAGTTATATACCCACACACATATAATCACATACATACTTGATGATTCAATACAGTTGATTCAGTTATTCAGAGTTACATTTTTCTGTTGTCATATGGTAAAAATTTCCTTCAATTATTGTTACAAATAAGTTTTAAAAAGATGAATTACAATTTGCTAAACACAGTTTATATTCTGTTGCTGAGGATGGACAGCTAACCGAGCAAAATAGTTTACACATATTTACCATGGCCAGGTTATCTTTCTTTGTGAGTCATTTAGAGTTACATTCTAGTGTAGTATCTCATTCTAATTATGCAAATGTATGATATTTGACTCTATTTCAATGTCTATGGCTCTGCCTTTGTTTGAAAATCATTTCAATCTCTCTATATGTGTCCCTTTCTCTATTTATCTTCTCCCTTTTCTCTTCTCTCTGTCAACAAGTGCTCCCCTGACAACCCTGTTTATCCCATTTTAACAGATAACCAATTATCCGTATGTCTAATCAAAAAGAAGGACAGTGGGCACTTGGGTTTGTCTGTTCAGCAAACATTAATAGTCACTGTTTTTCTGGAGATAAATTCTATGTTGAGCTAAAAAGCTTTGTGGCAAGCACTTCATAACTGTGATGTCACAATATATTGGTATTAATATATATCGGTCTCAGTTTTACTGCCATCGAGTTGATTCCAAGTCATAACAACACCTGCTGTGTTTCCAGAGCTATATCTTTACAGAAGCAGAGTGCCCATCTTTCTTCCACAGGAAAGCTGGTGGATTCGAACCACTGGTATTTTGGTTAGCAGCCAAATTCCTCAACCACTGTACAACCAAAAATGTATTTTTTATACTGTGCTTTGTTTTATTTTTAATTATATCATTGTCTTGTTTGTTCTCTTGTAGAATTTCTAGTATCAGGCTTAGAAAGTGCTTCTGTGATAAATATAGCAATTATAGGCATTTGACTAAACAGTACCTTATTCCTGTTACTGATCCTGAAAGTATCAATATAGTTAAAAAAAAAAAAAAATCCTTATGCAATATGGTATCTAGTCACATATAAGATGTATCATCAAGGAAAAACTAGACAAAATCACTATTCTGGAGAATGATGTAGACAGCTTAAAATACTACTCAAAAGAGCAGTAATAATATCTCCTGTTTAAAAGAAAGAACTGCTTAGTATCTTTCTTTTTTATAACAAAGAAAAATATAATGTTTACATATGTTACAGTTATATACAAAGCAAGGTATATTTATTATATTTGCTTAAAAATGTTTTGTGTGAAGTATATAATAAATTTCGTAGAAATATATCTCTGAATAAATAATAGGTTGCCCAAAATTTAAGATTTTTTTTTCCTACTTGAACATCCATATCCAATCTTGTGTACTTTAAGGTTTAGGACCAAAACTCAAGTGCTAGTTTCCAAAGTTCTACATCAAAATAAATCATGGAAGACAAGATATTGGATTCTATGTTATAAAAACAAAAACAAAGAAATACCATTAAAGAAAAAAGTATAGTAGTAGTATTATTTCAATTTTCTTTGCTTTCTCCTTTATCATACATTACTACTTTGGTTGGATTTTGATTTCCAGAGTAATTAACCTCAAGCTAAGTGGTCTAGAACCATATATACCAACAATTCACTGTCAATTAGCCCTTGGTCCTGCTAAATGCTCATTATTTCAGTGTGATATTTTATGAGCCTCCCAGTTTGCACAGAAGGTCAGAAAGCATTAAACCAAATCAGGATTTTGCACAAACAGAGTGAAATGTGGAATGACATAACACCTAACAGAGTCAACTGTGATTCAAGATAACTGATGGGCAAGGGCAAAGTTATCAACTTGCTGAAATTGAACTGGGCTAAATCACTATGCTCTCTCTGAGGCAACTAGACCAGTAAGGAGACTATAACTCATCTCAAACGTGGACATAAAAGGGCTCTACGTGGAATTCAGACTTCAGACGAAATATGTATAGGTAGCGGCCAAGTATCTAAATCTCACTTTATTGGATAAATACATATATTTAAGTATTCCCTATCTTTCCTATAATGATTAACATTTTATTTATTTATTTATTTTCTTTTTCAAAAGTTAAATGTTTTTGCTGGCTAATTCCATATCTGTAAGTGCAATGAGGCATTTTAAGCTAAATTTTCATTCTAAATTCTTGAAATATTGGAAAGTATTGAGTGGAATTGAAATGGAAATTCAACCTAGAAGTAGAACAGCATACATTTTGCCTAAATATTTTATTAATGATACTTACTGAGATAGGTATTAGCTTACTGATTTCTATTACAGGAGTATTCACTACAAATGATTAATTATAAGTGGATCAATGAAAGATTGTTAACTATGGGCTACCACAAGGTGTTATTAAAGAAAAGTCTTCAGAGATTTGATATTCATTTTACCATGAATTTTTTTGTAATTATTAGCATTATAATAATATGCAATTTATAGCATTAATTTGAATGTTAAAATGAACACACTAAGTAAAAACATTGGATATGTACTTTCATTCATGACAGTATTGCATAAATTCATATTAAGAAATAGCATTGTGAGAAAACACAGTAATTTGACTTCAGTCAAAAATAAGCTAATTATTATATAATTATCGACTGTTTTTAAAGTATGAGTTTATTTAATTTCAGGAATAATGATGAAATTTTTTTACTATTATTACAGAATTTATAGAAGCTCTGGTAGCATAGTGGCTAAGGCACTTGACTGCTAACCAGAAGGCTGGTGGTTCAAATCCACCAGCCACTCCTCGGAAGGAAGGTTGGGCATTCCTACTTCTGTAGTGATACTGCCTCGGAAACCCAAGGAGGGGTCGCTATGAGTCGGGGCCGACTCGATGGCAAACAACAACAACAACAACAGAATTTATTTCAGAAAAAGAATATAAAATTTACACACACACATACACACATATATAGAGCTCTGGTGGTGGTACAGTGTGTCTAAGGAATTTGCACAGAAGGTTGGCAGTTCAAACCCACCAGCTTCTCCATGGAAGAAAGATGAGGGTATATATTCCATACCTGTGCACCATGTTGTTATCCTATTTTTTGCATTTATGACAATGGTAAAAATTCTATTATCTGACTATATTTTGCATTAATGATGTACATCTTACTTTAATGAGTATTGAGATGTGAGGTGAGAGTAATGCTGTATGTGATGGTTAAGTTTATGTGTCAATTTGGCAGGCAAAGCCATGATTCTCAGTGGTTTGGCACTTATGCAATGATGTAGTCATACTCCATTTTGTGCTCTGATGTAGTTGTCCTCCATTTTCACATCACACTGATTTTCACATAGGGACCTGGTTGGAACCTAATGATGTTAATATATTGCTATTTATATAAAGAATATACTTCTTCCTATGGAAACAAAATGCAGAGGCCTCTCTCTAACAAGGCAAAAGTTTTCCCCCCTCAAGATCAACCTCACCTCTTCTCTTGGATTCCATGTCCATAACCAGAGCTGGATCACAGAAAAATCCAATATGGTATATAATAAGCTTTATTGTTATTCTTGTATGTGCTGTTGAGTCAGTCCCGACTCATAGTGATCCCTCCTTGGGTTTCCAAGGCAGTATCACTATGGAAGTAGATTGCCCAACCTTCCTTCCAGGAGTGGCTGGTGCATTTGAACAGCCAGACTTCTGGTTAAAATTCAAGTGCCTTAGGCGTTACGCTACCAGAGCTCCTAAAAAGCCTTATAAGAGAAAAGAAAAAAGAGAGAAAGAGAGAAAAAAAAAAAAAAAAGGCCTCAAAGAGCTGTGAGAATTAGCTATTGTGGACCTGTGAGATCCACAAGATTATCTTTGATAAGAGATTTTGAGGGTACTTGTTAGAGGCCAAAACACAAGACTGCACAACAAAATAAACAAAATATTTATTAAATTTTAGGAATTCTCTTGGCATGGAGGATTTAATACTTTGTAAAGACTTCAGAGGATGACAAAATCTCAGTTCCAGATTGGCTTCCAGAGGCCTTGAGAAATCAATGTGAGACTGAAAAAAAGTTGAAATGCCTGAATGTCAAGGTATAGGTAGAAATCAGGGAATTAGGGATGTTGGAGAGCATGTATGATATGATGGTTTACTCAAAACTAGCAGCTTTTTGTATCACTTGGTAAATGGGCTGGAGTATTTATCCTTAACCTTAGAAAAGATAGTTCAACAAGCCCCATACCACTGGACATCTAGAAATTTCATTCAAGAAATTATTGATATTGCCCCACTTAAGAAGGTATTCAAAGGCTTTGCATGATACAAGTGTCAGAGTAGATTTATCATTTAAGACTTGCCCATTCACATATAATTAGGACTGTGGAGAAAAAATTTATGAACTGAATCTTAGAATCTTTGAAGTAACTCCTTTGTTTCTCAGATGTTACACAAGGAAAACCTGCTACTGAATTGGGAAAATTAAATGCAATGTGGGTAAGTAGATTCCTGTATAATAGGGGCCAAGAGGCCATGCTTAATTGCCAAGGAAAATGTGGGGGAGGTTTCTATAATATACATCAGATTAAAAGCAGTGATCAGAATAATCTGACTTAGAAAGACCTATGGACAAATTCTTCTTGGAAGCGAGAATGGCCAGACTTGGTCTCACCAATTTTGGTCATGTTGTCAGAAGGGACCATTCCCTGAAGATGGATATTATGCTTAGTAAAGTGGTGGGTCAGTGAAAAAGTAAAAGGTCCTCAAGATGAGATGGATTGACACAGTGGCTGCCAAGATGGACTCAGATATAGCAAGCATTGTGAGACTGGTGCAGGATTGGGTATAGGGTCACTATGAGCCGGAGCCAACTTGACTGCATTTAACAACAACAAAAATGGACCAAAAAGCAACATCATGATAAATGGAGAAAATACTGAAGTTGTAAAAATTTTCATTTTACTTGGATCCATAATCAAGGCCCATAGATGTAATAATCAAAAAATTAAACAACACATTGCACTGGGCAAATCTGTTGAAAAGGATCTCTTTAAATATATACATTTATTTATTTATAAGCTGTCACTTTGAAATCTAAGATTTGCCTGACATAAGCTATGATATTTTATATTGCCTCATACACATATGAAACCTGAATAAAGAATAAGGAAAACTAAAGAAGAACTGATGCCTATAAATTATGGTTTGGTGAAGAATATTGCATATTCCATAGGTTGCAAGAAGAATGAACAAATCTATTTTGAAGGAAGTACATCCAGAATGCTTCTTAGAAGAAAGGATGAGAGACTTTGTCTTATGTACTTTGCACATATTTTCAGAAAGGATGAATCACTGAAGAATCATTCTTGGTAAAGGAGAAGTCAGAGAAAAATAGAAAAACTTTCCACAAGATAGATTGAAAAAGTAGCTGCAACAATGGGCTCAAACATGGCAACAATTGTGAGGATGATACAGGACCTGGCAGTGTGAGTCAGAATCGACTCAATGGCTCTTAACAATACATTCAATCAAAGTGCTAAGTATGCATGAGTTAATATTTTATTATAAACAAATATTGAAAAGTAAAATTATTGTGTTCTTAACCATATGGTGCTAGTAATAAACCACAGGGAAAAATAACAAATAACACATTATTTTCCTGATAATTTCTCACTTCTGAGAGGCTTAGCTTCCATTATTTTAAAATTACATGAAATTAAAAGTTCTTTATAGTCTTATTGCCTACAGTGACTCACATCCTTGGGAAAACAACTACAGAATATGTCTAATTGGAAATGAATGTTGTTGTTGTTGTTGTTATGTGCCGTTGAATGTATCCTTTGTTATTTGGTGGTGTAGTCAAGACATTTGACTGCTAACCAGAAGGCTGGTGATTCAAACTCACCAGCTACTCCTCGGAAGGAAGATGGGGGAATCTACTTCTGTAGTGATATTGCCTCAGAAACCCAAGGAGGGGTCCTATGAGTCAGATCCAACTCAATGGCAATGAGTTTGGTTTTTGGTTTTTGGTTTTGTTGTTTGGAGGAGTCAGGTTTAGTGACAAGATTATTGTACAACTATTCACCAAGCCTTGCACTATTTGATTCCACTGCAGAAGGATGACTAGAATTGCTACAATGCTTGATTTCTTTGAAATATCTTGCTAGGCCATCACAGTAAAAATCTGTTATCAGTTAGGGAAGCAGTAAAAGTGTATTTATTTTAATATTAATTATCCAAGAACAAGGAAAATATGAGTTGGAGGACAAGAAATGATGCAAGTAGTGTGAAATTATTTCACAAATAGTCTTGGCTTTCAATATTTTAGTACAGTGGTTTCAATTGCTAGCTAAACAGAATGACTTATATATTTTCCTATCTTGAGAGAAACATAATTATTTGCTACATTTGCAGCTTTGTGGATTAATAGGATGAACTGAGACTTGTGCAGACTTAGAAAACAGTGCTTCATGATTTAACATTTTAGCAAAGCTGAGAAGAACTCTGATGATTCTTTTACCTTAGAAACTATGAGTAAAGAAAAATTTGTGAACCAAAGTTAATTAAAGAAGGACCAATTAAATTTAATCAGAGTGCTCAAAGCCACATCTAAATTATTCTTGTTTCTGGACTAATAGTAAACAAAAGAAAAGGAAATAAGATAGCATCCATATTTCCACAATCTAAAGTCAATTCTGTATAGAAAGTAAGTGAAAAAGAAGACAAGATGGATCGACACAGCGGTCACAATAATGGGCTCAAAACTATGTGGATGGTGCAGCAGCAGTAGTATTTCATTCTGTTGTATATGGGATCGCTATGAGTTTTTAGATGCCAATGGATGGCATCTAACATCAAACAACAATGTATATATAATTTACATATTTATTATATGCAAAAGTTTTGTTCATTCTTGCAGTTCACATGTCATCTTTAACTTTTTCATCCAATTTTTTTAAAACAAATCCAGTATTATTAAAATAAAATATTTATTATGCAACTTTTAAACATAATTTTGTTGTCTAAATTTATGTTGTATTAAGCAATCTCAATCTAACGTTTTTTTGTAAAAGAAAACTTTTTTTAATTTGGATGATTTCTGTATTTGAGAGACATTATGCAAATTAGAATAATTACTAAAGAATGTGGAAAACTTAGATTATTGATATATGGCAGATTGGTAATATCATATAGTGGTTAATTTTATCTGGATTATTATTAGATTCTAACGGTCTCTCTCAATACATGTGAATTGATACCATACTACAGTCTAACTTTGAGGTAACATAAAGTTTAGTCCTGAATGCAAATGGTCTGAACTATAACTTGAAATTCTGAGAATTGGCTGTTCAGACATTTTATGGACACTTGATTAGCCTCCTTTTCAGTGGGAAGTTGATGGTGGTAATCCATTGCATACAGCAGAATCAAAACCACTCAAATTATCTCATGGGATGGGATACAGGTAAAAAGCAAAATTTTAAGAGATAAGTGGTTATGACACTTAGTCTCTATGGCAACAAATGGTAACTACAAACATTTTTAGAATAGACTTGCTGCCTGATTCTGATTATTCCTAAAAGCATATCTAAAAAAAATGTACTTATACTCTTGAATTCAAAAATCAATTCTCATATAAAGAATTAGAAAATTCTGTGGACTTAAGAAATACCCAGAAATGTCAGGCAGCCAAGCCTGAAGATCAAGCCAAGATCTTGGTGATAAAGATCTCAGAAATTCTAAATAGCTTAAGTGTGTAATAATTATTTGCTTAGGTAAATAAGGGAGCTCTGGTAGCATAGTGCCTAAAGCACTTGACTGCTAGCCAGGAGGCTGGTGGTTCAAACTGACCAGCTACTCCTTGAAAGGAAGGTTGGACAATCTACTTCTGTAGTGATACTGCTTTGGAAACCCAAGGAGGGGTCGTTATGAATCCGATCCTACTGAAAGGCACACAACAACAACAATAACAAAAAGGTAAATAAGGTGTTTATATAGAAGTGGATGCTAAGAGTTGGGATAGGGCTATTTGGACCTACCCAGAAGAAGCTGCGGTTTTTGCATTCCAAGATTCCTTGAAATTTCCTTTCCAGTAGCAAGGAAATTTATATCCCCATTCAAAAGAAACCAGATTTTTCTTGCATTATAAAACAATAACAATAACAACAGCAACAAAATATTTCAATGACCTATGCTGAAAGATTCTGTTCTCTCACCACGTAATTGATTCTAAACCCTTATTGAAATTTAGACTCCTGAAAATTTAGATTTCTCAGAAAAAGTGCAGAGTCCATCTGGGAGAAGAAAGATTATAAGAATTATTGCCTAGCTACATCAGTAAGATCCTTAGGAACAAGAATGTCTGTAGGAATTAGGTAATTTGAGTACTGAATATGAAATACCAATCAGAACAACTCTAAAGATATGGTTCACTTCTCTTGGGATTAAGGACGCAATGTATTGGAGTGGTGTTAATGGTTTAATGGACTGGCAAATTAAAGCCTAGACTTAATGGCAGACTACAGTCTTGCACAGGGGGAGCTCTGGTAGCATAGTGGCTAAGACACTTGCCTGCTAACCAGACAGCTGGTGGTTCAAACCCACCAGCCACTCCTCGGAAGGAAGGTTGGGCAATCCTACTTCCGTAGTGATACTGCCTCAGAAACCCAAGGAGGGGTCGCTATGAGTCGGGTTTGACTCAACGGCACATAACAACAAAAACAACAACACAGTCTTGCAAATCAATGTGTTGTCAGAGGACTTTCTGGAAGGTTGACCTGGGAGCTTTGTTGTTGTTCTTATGTGCCCTTGAGTTGGCCCCTACTCATAGCGACCCCTCCCTGGGTTTCTGAGGCAGTATCACTATGGAAGTAGATTGCCCAACCTTCCCTCTGAGGAGTGGCTGGTAGGTTTGAACTGCCAGCCTTCTGGTTAGCAGTCAAGTGCTTTAGGAACTATTCTACCAGAGCTGAGAGCTTTAGTAATGCAGAACTTCAAGTCACACAGTATCAGAATATGCATTTTAACAAGATATCCTGGACATTTGTGCACATATTAATGTTTGAGAAGTTCTGTCTTTAAGCCAGTAAGTTTCCTGGTCATCTTGTAAAAGAAATTCTAAGAGCCAAGAGTAATAAATGTTGAAGTGGCTTCACTACACCAGCTCACATACTATCTAACTATGCCATATAAGAATGTTCTCTGGGGGTCTGGCAAGATGGCGGACTAAGCAGAAGGATTGCACAGACCCTCTTCAACAAAGAAAAGGGAAACCAATTAACACAGACACAGAAGATAATCTTG
>NW_006922415.1:334400-343951 GCF_000298275.1 Orycteropus afer afer
TGTAAATTTTGGTCAATGACATAAGACAAAGTATATGTGAACTGCTGTATGAAAAGTGAATTTACTCTGTAAATCTTCACCCAAATCCTAATAAAGAAAAAAAAAAAAAGAATGTTCTCTGGACACTCACTGTATAAAAGTTGTGTGAAATGCATTGATGGAAAGGCCAGCCTACTTAAAATTTAATGAAATAAATTCCTTAAGCCAAAAATGACAGTGCCATATTCTGACACATAATTGAATTCCCTGTTGTCAATGGGAGTAAAACAATTCTAAAACTGCATTATTTCATTCAAGACACAGTTGTTATGATTCACATCTCTCACCCAATTTTGATACCTAAGTCATTGGACTATGTTCTATGTGCTATGTGCTATGAATCTTTCTATGATTCTACTCCAGAGTTATCTACAGACACGTCAAAATATGATTATAAAGCAGCCTTCCTCCAGGGAATGCAGTCAGCAAGTTGGAAGTGAGATTGCCAATTTAGAAATACTTCCTTCTGTTTGTCAACAGGCAGAGAAGTAAGTCTTTGTACTGGCTGAGGTTATTGAATCCAATTTCCAAAGGGGAAATATGTTACTAATACAGAATAAGAAAAAGCAGAATTGTCTGGAACCTAGACAAATCATAAGGATGCCTCTTAACTGCTTATGTTCAGGGATAATGATCCATAGGATACTGTGGCAACCCAATGAAGACAGCATGCCACATTATTTATTGTTTTGGATACCTTAAAAAATTAAAAACTCCCACCACTAAGGGGTTCATAAAATGGAGTATGAAAAAAATGAAGCAATGATCACTAATTAGGCTTGCTGATCAATAGTTTGTTATTAATAATGATTTTATTCTCTTCTAGGCCTTTATTCACTCTGTTACTTTATAATAAGTAGTAATGGCAGATAATATTTCAATTTCTACATGTGAGTAGATGGAAAGACTGTTTTTGTACTACTTTATATGCAAGATTAAAGCTAATGCACAAAAACCAAAATTTAACCTTGATCATATACCACCTGATTTTACACCTGAAGAATAGATATGACACAATGAAAACAATTGACTAGCTGTGAAATGACATCCAAATCACACATGAAGAAAGCAAAGTGTCACTAAAAAGATAGGAATGGAAGAAAAGACCAAACTGAATGGCATAATGGACACAGAAATCTGCTCAGAAATCTGAACAGAGACTAGATAAAGTGAATGGAAGAAATGATGAAATTAAAGAGCTGAGCTTCCAGACCAAGACAGATGGGCAAGGAGAGGGCCGTGCACTTCTGAAAGAATTGGCCCCTGACAACCTTATCAATAACAGTGAAACACTGTCTGTTATATTAGTGGAAGACTTTATGAAGAGCTGTGAAACATTGTCTGATATAGTGCCAGAAGATGAGCCCCTCAGGTTGGAAAGCACACAAAATATGATGGGAGAAGTAGAGTCCACCTTAATGATGTGGATTGGGTAAAGATTTGGGGACTTCAATTTGCTAATGGAGCATGTAGCAAAATGGGAAAAACAGCTGAAGACATTCATTATCAGAACATGAAATGTTCTAAGGGTGGGATGGGAGGAGAGGGAACATGAAATGTTCTAGGGAAATTGGAAGTTGTCAAAAACAAAATGGAACATGTAAAGAGTGATATTTTAGGCATCAGTGATCTGAAATGGACTGGTATTGGTCATTTTGAAGCAGACAATCATATGGTCTAGTATGCTTGGAATGACAAAATGAAGAGGAATGTTTTCACATTAATTGAGAAAAATAAAATTTCAAGTTCTATCCTGAAATACAATGCTGTCAGTGATACAGTGATAGGACGATACTCATGAGCCTACAAGGAAGAGCAGTAAATATTAACATTATTAAAATTTATCCACAAACTACTGAAGCCAAAATTAAGAAATTGAAGATTTTTACCAACTTCTCAAGTCTGAAATTGATGAAACAGGCAATCAAGATTCATTGATAATTACTAATAATTAGATTGCAAAACTTCAGCAGTTAGAAACTATGGCCTGGGTGGTAGAAATTACCTTAAAGATAGTCTGATAGATTTTTGCAAGACCAATGACTTATCCCTTGCAAATACCTTTTTTTCAGCAACTGAAATAGTGTCTATTCACATGGACCTCACAAGATGGAATACACAGAAATCAGATGGACTGCATTAGTGGAAAGAGGTGCTAGAGAAACTCAATATCATCAATCAAAACAAGCCAGGAGCTGACTGTGGAAGAGACCATCAATGGCTCTTTTTTTTAATGCATTTTATTGAAATATAATTTATGTACAGTGAAATACACAAAACTAAAGTGACATGGGTTAATGCATTTCTTTTTTCAGTGTTCCCTCTCCTCCCCTCCCACCCCTGGCAAACAACCAAGAAAATTTCCCTCCATAAATAAACCTTTCCTTGACCCTCCACAATGAACTGATACTGTATTTGTTCTTCTGTGATTGACTTATTTCATTCAGCATAATGTCCTCCAAGTGCGGTGTTTTGCAGACTCTACATTATTCTTAAGTGTTGTATAGCATTCCAGTATGTGTATGTACCATAGTTTGGTAATCCACTCTTCCACTGATGGGCACGTAGGTTGTTTCTATCTTTTTGCTATTGTAAATAGTGCTGTGATGAACATGAGCATGCATGTATCTTTTCTTATCCTGGATCTCACCTCTCTAGGATATATACCTAGTAATGGGATTGCTGGGTCAAATGGTATCTCCAATTCCAACATTCTAAAGAATTGTCATATTGCTTTCCACAGTGATTGTGTCACTTCACAGTCACACAAGCAGTGTATGAGAGTCCCAATCTCTCCACAACCCCACCAGCATTTGTTATTTTCTCTCTCATTGAACCTTGCCATCAGTACTGGGGTGAGATGGTATATCTCATTGTTGTTTTGATTTACATCTCTCTGATGGCCAATGATTGTGAGCAACTTTCCATGTATTAGCTGACCACCTGAATATCCTTGGTGAAGTGCCTATTTGTGTCTTCTTCCCATTTTTCAATCGGATTGTTAATTCCTTTTGGTGTTGAGGCATTGGAATTTTCTATAAGTCTCAGAGATAAGTGCCTTGCCAGATATGTAATTATAGGCAAATATGAATTTGTTGCTGCCATTTTTGTTATGTGATTTTTTTGTGGTGTCTATTTCTTTGTTCCGTGTAATTTGCTATGCCGAGCTCGTTTTGTTTATGAATCATGTTATCACTTCCATCATTGCTATTGTTTTAGTATTTGCTGAATATTTATGCTGGTCCTCTTTTTTTATTTTGATATGAAGGTTTATCATTTTTCTTTGAGGTTATCCTATGATTTATAGTTTTCTTCCCAAGTTTAGAGCAGTCCATTATATCTTCTAGTTGTCTTGACTGCCCTACCATCTAGAAGTTCTGTAATGACACAGACTTTTTCCCTCTTTTTGGTTTTTAGCTGTCCTCATTTGTCACTTCGTGTCTCTGGTTCCCTGTTTACAATCTTGCAGGCTTATTTACTTTGGATACTTCCACACCTGGGTTGGTTTCTGGGTTATGTCATCATGTGTGTTAATGGTCAGTTGTTCTTGGCTGTTGTTCCTTCTCTGTCCAAAAGGATCCCTTTAGCATCTCTTGTAAGGTTGGTCTGGTTTTAACAAATTCCCTTAATGTCTCTTTATCTAGAAATGTCCTAATTTCACCTTCATATTTGAGGGACAATTTTGCTGGGTACATAATTCTTGGTTGGACATTTTTTTATTTCAGCATTTTATATATTCCATCCCACTGTCTTCTTGCCTGCATGGTTTCTGTTGAGAAAGCCAAGCTTAGTCTTATTGGTTGCCCCTTGTAGATAACTTTTTGTTTTACCCATGTTGCTCTCATGATTCTTTCTTTGTCTTTGGTTTTGGTGAGTTTGAGGATGACATGTCTTGGTGTTTTTCTTTTGGAGTCTATCCTATTTGGGGTTCATTGGACTTCCTAAGTGAATATATTCTCATCTTTCATCATATCAGGGAAGTTCTCCTCCAACAAATTTTGGACAATTTTCTCAGTGGGTTCATTTTTCTCTTCCTGTTCTGGAATTCCAATGCCATGTAAGTTATTCCTTAGGATGGTATCCCACATGAACCTTAGGCTTTCTTCATTTTATTTTGATCTTTTTTCTGATTGATCCCTTTCAAAAGAAGTATTCAGGTATTTGTCTTCAATCTCATTAATTCTGTCTTCCATTGCATCAATTCTACCCCTTTGCCCTTTCAATGTGTTTTATATTTCTAACAATTTAGTATTAATCTTCTGGATTTCTATCTGTAGACATAGAATAATTTCTAATTTTTCATTTATTTTTTCATTTTGTTCTTGTATTTTCTTCCAAAATTCTTCTAGGGTTTTGTCTGTGTTTTCTTTGTTCTGTCTCTCAATACTTTGAAGATACCTAAATATAATTCTTTTGAATTCCTCATCAGGGAGTTCCAATGCTGTGTCTTCCTAAGCGATGTGTTTTGAGTCCCTTGTTTCTCCTGCTTTATCTTGCTTCTTTGTGTGGACTGTGATGGTCTGTTGTCACTGATGCATTTTGACTTTTCTGTGTTTATATTTAATTGGTGATTATATGTTGGAATGACTTGCCCACAATTTTTGTTTTCTTTGTTTTGTTTGTATGCAAGCACAATACTGTGCTATGCTCCTCTATTCACTAGTTGACAGCACTTATACACTCACCACCTGTCTCCTTTCCTTTGTCTGCCCCTCGTATGTCCTTGCCAAACCTGGCAAACCGAACCTGTTCTTAGGTCTCTGGAATCTGAATGAGAATGTTATCACTTTAAAATCCAACATGGTTGCCACTTGTAAACATTCAAAATGGCTGTACCCTCAGTCACTTTAAATACCCAAAATGGCTGCCACTTGTAAATGTTCAAAATGGCTGTGCCTTTGGTTACTTTTAATATCCAAAATGGCTGCCACGTGTAAACAATCAAAATGGCTGCACGCTCCGGACAGCAGAAAGTCCACACCTTAGGCTGTCTCTCTCCTTGCTGTTTCCCTTCCTAGTCATAGGCCACCAGAGCAGTTGTCCCTGCAGCCCTTGGTGACTGGGTCTGATCTTTAGGTCAATTCTCAGGTCCCAATAGCACTTGGAAATATTCAGGCTATTGGTCTCATCAGAGTAACTGGTAGCCCACATCTCCAACCACCTCTGTACTCAGTTTTCTTTCAGGTTTTTCCACTAGTTGGTGCCTAATTCTCTTCTGTATAGTTCCTGTCAAAGCTCAGGGTTCCAGGGTTATCTTCTGTATCTCTATCATTTTTTTTTTTTTTCTTTTCTCTGTTGCAGAGAATCTGTGTTGCTTCTCTGCCTATTCTTCCATCTTACAGCAATGGCTTTTATGCAAGTTGAAGTTGAAGCTGAATATAATTAAAATATGTCCACAAGAGCCAAAATATGACCTTGAATATATCCTACATAAATTTAGAGACCATCTGAAGAATTGATTTGACACATTGAACACCAGTGACTGAAGTCCAGATGACTTGTTAGGTGACAGCAAGAACATCATAACAGAAGAAAGGAAAAGGTCATTTAAAAGAGAGGAAAGGAAGTAAAGACCAAAATGGATGTGAAAAGAGACTCTGAATCTTGCTCTTGAATGGATAGTAGCTAAAGCAAAAGGAAGAAATGATGAAATAAAAGAGCTGAACAGTAGATTTCAAAGGGCAGCTCAAGAAGATCAAGTAAAGGATTATAATGAAATGCCTGAAAACCTTTAATTAAAAAAAAAAAAATGGAAGAACAAATTCAGCATTTCTCAAGCAGAAAGTGCTAAGGAAGAAATTCAAGCCTCAACTTGCAATATTGAAGAATTCTATGGGAAAAATATTGAACAATCCAGAAAGCATCAAAAGAAGAGGAAAGGAATACCTGGAGTCACTGTACCAAAAAGAACAGATTGATGTTTAATTATTTCAAGAGGTTATATGTGATCAAGAACCCATAGTACTGAAGGAAGAAGCCCAAGCTGCACTGAATGGTTTAATGAAAAACAAGGATCCATAAATTGACAGAATACTTATTGAGATATTTCAACAAATATGTGCAGCTCTTAAAGCATTTACTTGTGTATGACAGGAGATTTGCAAGACTTGAACCTTGCTAACTGACTATAAGAAATTGATATTTATACAAATTCCAAAGAAAAATGATCCAACAGAATGTGGAAATTATCAAACAATATTATTAATACCACATACAAGTAAAATTTTGCTGAAGGTAATTAAAAAAAAAAAAAAAAAGTTTGCAGTGGTATATTGAAAGAAAACTTCCAGAAATGCTAGCTGGATTCAGGACAGGGCATGAAATGAGGGATATCATACAGTACTGGAATATGAGCTTGTCAGGTTTGAAGGCACTCAAAATATGACTGGGGAAGAGCTGCCTCCTCCAAGTAGAGTTGACCTTAAAGACTTGGATGGAATAAAGCTTTTGGGACCTCCATTTGCTAATGTGTCATGAATTAAAATGGGAAGGAATGACTACAAACATGAATTAGTAATCAGAACACAGAATGTATAAAATGTGAATTCAGGGGAATTGGAAGTTGTCAAAATGAAATTGAATACTTGAATCCATTTTAGCCTAGACATTAATAATTATCCTAGACATTAGTAAGCTGCAATGTACTGTTATTGGCCATTTTGAATCAGACAATTATGTGTTCTACTATTCAGGAAATAACAAAGTGGAGTGTAGTAGTGTTACATTCATCATCCAAAAAAATGTTTCAAGATCTATCCTAAAGTACAATGCCATCAGTGATAAGATAATGATCATACGCCTAGAGGAAGACAAGTTAATACCACTATTATTCACATTTATACACTAAACCCAAAGATGAACTAAAGCCAAAGATGAAAAATTGGAGACTTTTATCAACTTTGAATATTGGAAATTGATCATACATGCAATCAAGATATATTGATTATTACAGATAATTCACATGCAAAAGTTGGAAGCAAAAAAGGATCAGCGATAGTTGGAAAACATGACCTTGGTAACAGAAGTGATGCCAGAGACCACATGATAGACTTTTGCAAGATCAATAACTTACTCACTGCTAACATCTTTTTTTCAACAACAAAAACAGCTTGCAAGTGGACTTCAGCTTATAGAATACACATGAATCAGATTGACTACATCTGTAGACAGAGCCAACTAAGAAAAGCAGTATCTTCAGTTAAAATAAGGTAAGAGCAGACTGTGGAACAGATCTTCAGTTGCTCATATGCAAATTCAAGCTGAAAATGAAGAAAGTCCATGAGAGAAAAATTTGAACTTGAGTATATCCCATCTGAATTTAGAGACCATCTGAGAAATAGATTTGAGGCATTTGAACAGTAATGACTGAAAACCAGATGACTTGTGCTATGACATCAAGAACATCATATAGTAAGAAAGTAAAAGGCACTAAACATTCGGGAAAGGAAAAATGACCAAAATGGATGTCAGAGGGGACTCTTCACCTTGCTCCTGAATGAACGGTAGCTAAAGTGAATGGAAGAAATGACAAGAAAAAAGAGCTGAAGAGAAGATTTCAAAGGGTAGTTCAAGAAGAAAAAGTACAACGAAATGTGGGAAGAACTAGAGTTGGAAAACCAACAGGGAAGAACATGCTCAGAATTTCTCCAGGATAAAACTGGAAAAAAAAAAAAAAAATCAACCCTCTGGTTGCAATATTGAAAGATTCTATGGGAAAAATATTGAATGATGCAGGAAGATCAAAAGAAGATGGAAGGAATACGTAGTGTCACTATAACAAAACAACTGGTCTATATTCAACTATTTGAGAAGGCAGCATATGATCAAGAACCAATGGTAATGAAGGAAGAAGTCCAAGCAGCACTATAGGAATTGGCAAAAAACAAGGCTTCAAGAATTGACAGAATTCTCATTGAGATGTGTCAACAAGGAGATGCAGCATGGGATGTGCTTACTCATTTATGCCAAGTAATTTGGAAGACAGGAACTCTAGTGGTGTATGTAGTGCCTAAGGCATTTGACTGCTAATGACTGCTGCTCCTCGGACGGAAAGAGAGACAATCTACTTTCATAGAAATAGTGCCTCAGAAACCCCAGAAGGGGTTGCTATGAGCTAGATCTAACTCAATTGCAGTGGATTTTAATTCGGAAGATGGCTACCTGGCCAACGGCTGGAAGAGATTGATATTTGTACATATTGCAAAGAAAAGTGATCCAACAGCATGTGGAAATTAATGAACAATATCATTAATATCACATGCAAGTAAAATTTTGCCACAGATAATTTAAAAATGGTTACAGCAGTATATTGACAGTAAACTTCCAGAAATGCTAGCTTGATTTACAAGAGAACTGGAACAAGGGATATGATTGGTGATGTCAGGTGGATCTTGGCTAAAGGGAAAGAATGCCAAAACGTAGTTTAGTTGTGCCTTATTGACTATACAAAGACATTTCATGTGTGGATATAACAAATTGTGAATAACATTGGAAATTATAGTAATTCCACAACACTTAAATGTGTTCATGAGGCACCTGTGTGCAAAGAATATGCTGTTTGAACAGAACAAGGGGATGTTGTATGGTATAAAACCAGGAAGGGTGTGTGTCAGGGTTGTACCCTTTCACCATACTTATTCAGTCTGCATGCTGAGGAAATAATGTGAGAAGCTGTACTACATGAAAAAGAATTGGGATTGGAGGAAGATTCATTAACAACCTGAGATATGCAGATGTCGTAACTTGCTTGCTGAAAGTGAAAATGGATTATACCTAAAAATAAACAAAACAGCAAAAAAAAAATTCTCACAATTAAATCAATAAGCAACATCATGACAAGTGGAGAACAGAATGAAGATTTTAAAGATTTCATTTTACTTGGATCCATAGTCAGTACTCATGGAAGCAGTAGTCAAGAAATTAGACTTCAGTAGAGGTTCTTGTAAGATGGTGGAATAGACAGACAGACTGCACAGACCCTCTTCAACAAAGAAAAGGGAAACAAATTAACACAGATACAGAAGATAATCCTGGAGCCATGAACTTTAAAGGCAAGAACATAGAAGTAGACTAAATGCCAACTAGTAGAAAAACTTGGTGAAAACGCCAAAAAAGGAGACAGACAGAGCTGCAGTCTGTCAGTGATCCTGACAGCACAGACAGCTTGGATATTGCCAAGTGGTGTTAGAACCTAAGAATTAAACTAAGAATCAGCCCTGCTAGCCAGGGGCTGAATAGAGGATTGCACTCAGTGGCTAGTGAATAAAAGGAGAATCAGAGAAGAAGGCAGGCTGAGCTGTGGATGTTTGCCTGTCTGGAGGGCATAGCCATTTTGAATGTTTCAAGTGGTTTGACCATTTTGGATATTTAAAGTGACAGTGTTCTCCCAGATTTCAGGGGCTTAAGAATAGGCTCCACTTGCCAGAAACCAAAAAAGACATTCTGGAAGCCAATGACTGGAAAGGTGTGATATTCCCCTTGTTACTTGTAAACCCCACACCCACTTGGTGAAT